>NC_134784.1:49529384-49534384 GCF_046742065.1 Oratosquilla oratoria | reverse complement strand
ATATCATCATAAGGAAGATGAGTTAGGGTGACTTTTTCTTAATAAAATAAATTCGTTTGACATCATTCACATTAAAATCAGTAGAAGATGTCATTGTATCACAGGATTTGGATGAGGGAAATCTAAAGATTCAGGAGGGTTCAAAGGCTTATCTAAAGATAAAAGAGTTGTGGAGGTAGAGAAGGAATTTTGATGATGTGAGATTATGAGATAGCTAACGAAACGTTCTGTTCAACTCTTTCAGCATGAGACTCTACCATCAATTGAAGACAATCGACGGGTATTACCCTAAACCAGATTTCCAAATATTATCGTTGTGAAGCGTTTAATCGAGGTAGCCTTGAGCACTTTAGTGCATGACCCTATCTTCAGCTGAATAGAATCATCTCGCATTTATTTGACTAAAGGAGTTGTATTTAGCTAAAACAAACAATAAGAAAAGAAAGAAAGAATACTAAACAAACAAGCGTTGATTACAATATAGCTAGATGAGAACTAGTAATATACAACAAACTGAAAGAATTATCAAAGGAAATGCTTCAAATACAAATTTAGAAAAAACAAATGAAAAAGTGAATGCTAGAAAACGTAGACGTAGGAGCAAGCTTGTTGGACGAACTAAAGACTACGGTAGGTCAAGTAGGCTTTCATAGATCATAACACAGGTAGAAAGCTGAAGGAATCAGAACCCAGTGTTTGTTTTTCTAATCAAAGCTCAGATTGAATGCGAAGTCTTTAGAAATCATAGGAGCAACAAAGTTTCCAGTCCAAATGACTTCATTGTCCCGAGGACAATTAGCCTTGATTTGTTTCTGTCCTTCAATCCACTTGGGAGTAACCCACTTTTGTTTATTTTTATCTATTTTTCTGCTAACCATATGAGGTTGGAATTGCTGGCAGCTTCATACTGATCCATTTACTCAACTAAAGCGAATATTTTAGTATAGATATGTGTTTTTGGCTATTTATAGTCTTGAAGATATTATTTTGCTAATAAAATAGAGAAAATCCAACCTTTTTTTTTGTAAATATGTATTCTTTTACTGCTTATAACAGAGCTTAGTTTACTGATGTCGTTGCTTCTTCGCTTTGTTAATAGTATTCTTTGATCGTTTTGCAAGCGTGACGATTAGATAACGAGACGGTCAAAGAGTACCATAAAGAGAGAGAAACAGTGACGCTAATAATTAATCAATGTCTGTCTTCATAAGCAGTAAATAGCAGAGGATCCAAATATTGAAAATGAAATGCTACAGGAGACTCTTGGGCATTTCCTATACAAAACATATCTCCAATGAAGAAGTTTGCAGAACAATTAGGCAACACGTGGGCTAGTATAAAGACTTGCTGACCACAGTAAAGAAATACAAGTTAAAATGGTATGGCCACGCAACCAGGTGAAGTAAACTAACCAGGACCATTCTCCAAGGAAAAGAGAAGACAAAGACGACAAAGGAGGCAATGGGCAGGAAGCATCGCTTCGTCGACGCGGGAAGGGCTTTGCTATTACTGTCCGTGTTCATGACTTAGAGAGCTGGAGGAAGCTGTTCATTGTTGTACAATGCTGCTACCCCACAACCTTGGTGGCGGGTTACTGGATCAGTTACAGTGACAGTGACTCTTTAATAGTTTATATCACAGGTATGTATGTGAGGCGAGGAGGGTGGGAGGGAACAACAGAGGTAGCAAATGGTGAGATGAAGAGGTAAAGAGAAGAAAAGAAACGAGCGTATGATGATTAACTGCAAGGTAGAATTAGGGAAGCCTTTAAGACGTACAAGAAGAGAGGAGAATTAAAATGTAAAGAGGTGACGGCAAAGAAGTAGGACTGATGTAAAATAGGATAGAAATTTGACAGAGGATTAGAAAAATAAAGATGTATTGAGTTCACTTGTACGACACGACCTGACATTGCCTCCGGCCTGAACAGCGCTACCTGACGCTGCCTGGGAGTCTAACCCAACCCAATACAATTATGCGCAATTATGCACCACGGTGGACAAGTCACCCGAGGTATAAATACGGCATCGGGGCATATGTAAGGGAGCTCTAACCTAACCAATAAAAAATTCATGAATCTCTAGTCTGCGTAGCCTATACCCAGTACAGTATTTTGGAAGAAATGTATTCGTCTTAGACTACATGTTAAGAGGATTAATGCATCTAATCAAAGTCCGTTGTACAAGTTCTTGTCGATCATTCACCCTGAACTCTTCGTGTGGCAGTCGCATAAGCTTTAATACCCCTGAAGGATTTCAATGGTCACATTATATCGATATCAGAGTCCAAGATGTCATTCCAACAACTGACATCTGGTAAAAACGATTATCCAGTTACTTAGTAACGTGCAACCAAGTGCTGGACAGCATCAAGGAGCTCACCAGTACTGACTTTCCCATTCCTGTATTCAGTGCATAATTTCTCAAGACAGAAGCCCAAGTTGAGGTAACAGCGGCGACGAGGGGGTGGAGCAACACCAAACCTGGCCCTCCTGGTGGTGGGATCAGTTTCTCTTTGTTCTACATGCAGGACACTGATGTGGCCGTGAACGGTGGAGTATGGTTTGCGGATGGCCTTGTTGTTTTGAATGTCACAACTGTATGTGAATGCTGACCCGGATGGTCTCTGTGTTTTCTTTTTTAAAGGTGAAATGGGAAGCTGCCGCTGATCCAGGTGCTCTGGAGGTCCTCCACAAGTTCCTTGGCTGCAGGTTTCTCATCAACAATTGATTGTGTAGTAAGTTTGTTGGTGTGTCACATCAGCAGGTTAGTGATGAAAGCCAGTGCCATCAATTTCCTGGCCAAGTCCTTCTTGTAATCAGTAGTAAGTCCCAGTAGCTAGACGGATCCCGGAAAAAAGCCCCGGGGGGAAAACCCCCACGAAAAAAAAAGAACTCGAAAAAAGCCCCGGCGGAAATAAAAACACATAGAACATCCCTGGCGGAAAAAACCTACATGAAAAAAGCCCCGATATGAAAAATCCCCAACTTATAGAAAAGCCCCATTTTACAGAAAATCTCCAATTAAGAAAATAAGACAATTTTTTTTAATAAAACTATATGTTTATTGAATAAGATGAGTTTATATGATACAAATATTATGTTATAAAATAGTACATTTAGTTAACCGTATTAAGTTCAAATATTTAAATGAGTGAGCTGGTTTTAAAGAGAAGTTTTAACATTTAAAATAGCTTTACGCCATTTGAAAGCAACTCATATTACGTGAGTTGAATTCATAGGGTAGGCCCAATTATCTTTCAAAGGGTCCGGTTAGTTGGTTTTACATGGGTGAGGTGAAGATTGAATGATACATGAGTTTACGCAATACAAAAATTATATCATAAAATAGCACATTTAGTTAACCCTATTTAGTTCAAAGGTATAAATGAGTGAGTTGGTTTCAAAGAGAAGTCTCACGGTGAGTCCTTTCTATCTAAAAAGCCTTCACACCCTTTGAAAGCAACTCATATCGAGTGAGTTGCCTTCAAAGGGTAAGCCCAATTATCTTTCAAAGGGTCCGGTGAGTTCGTTTTACATTCAGTGAGGTAGTGTTTAATTGGATTGAAGGTGTGAAGTAGGCTTCCCTAATAGTGTGGGTATATAAGTCCCAATTTCATCACAGTATTATTCATATCATTATTGTGCCAATCTGTGCGGATATATATATCTCAACATGGAAATGTTCAAAAGCAACAAAGCTGGACAGAAACTTTGTTGCGATGGTTACATGTATACGAAGAAGAATATGAACATGACGTCTATACAATGTGAGTGTTCTAGGAAAAGAGCTTTGAAATGCAGTGCAACACTGCACACGGACTTGGATATATCAAGTGTAATTAAAGCTACAGAACGTAGCCATGACTCCAATAGTTCTAAAGTAAATGCCACAAAGGCCAGACTTCACGACACCACACGCAGTGTGTGGTGGGAGCAGCGCCCATGAATCCTGAAAATACAAAACAAGCAGAATTGTTCAAAATCTAAAGATAAACATTATATTGGTGATAAAAAATTACAAGAGAAAATAAGAAAATTAATACATAAATAACATTGTAAAATTTTTTGCTATTAAGGAACAACAAGGGATGGGTAGCAAGCAGGTCACTCTCGAAGTCTGTCATAAAATGTGGGAATGGGGGTGGGGGAGGTTATGAACGAGACTCTCGGAGCGATGTTTATTAGGGAGCAGATATTATGCCAGAGGTATAAAGTGGTCCCTGTAACAGAGAAATAAAAAGACATAATCATAAACGAATTTATCACTCTGCAGTAGCGATATTTATATCACACGCACGCACACACACACACACACACACACACACACACACACACACACACACACACACACACACACACACACACACACACACACACACACACACACACACACACACACACACACACACACACACACACACACACACACACACATACACACACACACGCACACACACACACACACACACACACACACACACACACATATATATACACACACACACACACACATACACACACACACACACACACACACACACGAAAACGCACACGCACACGCACACTCCACGCACCACGCACACGCGCACGAGCACACGCACACACGCATGCGCACACGCACGCACACACACACACACACACGCACACACACACACACGCACATGCACACACACACGCACACGAACACGCACGCACACACACACACACACACACACACACACACACACACACACACACACACACACACACACACACACACACACACACACACACACACACACACACACACACACACACACACATATATATATATATATATATATATATATATACATATATATATACATATATATGTATATATATACATATATATATGTATATATATATATTTGCATATATGTATATATATATGCATATATATGTACATATATATATATATATGTATATATATATATATATATATATATATATATATATATATATATATATATATATATAT
>NC_134784.1:49519384-49524384 GCF_046742065.1 Oratosquilla oratoria | reverse complement strand
CAGCTTTTGATGCGTTTCCTCCCCATGCGCAAAGCCCAAATTCAATTAAACGTAATTCCAATAGGTGGGCTTCACCCCTTTCCATGCCAGAGTTGCTGGCAGTTCCCCACATTGGGATTTTGACCCCTTCTACTCACGATTTTTTTTTGGCTAACAACATCATTTTGCTGGGATTCGACAGTAAAACAGTCTGGTTAAGGTACAACATTCAAGTAATCATCTTAATATCAGAACAAATTCACTTGTTCAATTGGTTAACAATAAAAACATTACGAAATAAATCTTAATGAATTTATTATTTTTATATAAAAAAAAATCCCATTTATAAATTTTTATATGTTGGCGTACATTATAAATTTTGATGTAGGTCCATGTGAGCTTATGCAGTTGAAGAGAGAGATCAGAGCAAAAGGGGTCATTCGATTGAGACATTTTGTGGCACATGTTCCCTCCTCAGCTGAACAGATTTATCATATCTTATATAAGAATACAAAAACATAAGAATGGAGGAGACTACATAAGACCACGAGGCCTAAAATAGGCAGTTCCATGTCCCTTACCATTGGCATCCCTATCCATAGTTATCTAATAACACTGGGGAACACTCATTTTGTTGCATTTAAAAAAAGACTTTTCTATAGTCAACTTGAGTGTGCTGATTTCAAATCTGAAGTCGGGTTTTGTCTGCAAGCTACAGATTATATGCAATTTGACATTTTTATTTATTTTTTAAATTTTCGTTATTATAGGAAATTGCAATATCAGCCACAATTCTTTTGTTCACTTGAATCTTAAAACAGTATGAAAGCCATTTCTGTACATTTATTAAGGCAAAAGAAACAGAACATTAACAGAACATCTATCCCAAAGTTAGATTAGCATCCTTCAGAACATCACCACAGCTGATGGAAGCTTATCAATTTCTTTGTGTGTTTTTTTTCAGGCAGGAATTTGCGTTTGTACATTTCATCTGGGCAATTTCGTTTAATGCTCCAGCAGTAGTCAGCCATCATACTTTTGTCCCAGCGCCCTTGGTAGCGTTCTTCCATGATCTTTAGGTCTTGGTGGAATTGTTCTCCTTGTTCGTCACTCACAGCCCCCAGGTTGTCAGGGAACTGATCAAGGTGGCTGTTCAAAAAATGAAGCTTGATGCTCATGTTGCACCCGAGATCACGAAAAGCGAGGAGCATTCTGTTCACAAGTTCACTGTAGTTCTCCGCCTTATTGTTTCCAAGGAAGTTCTGAACGACTGCCACAAAGGATAACCATGCTGCCCTTTCTAAAGCGGTCATCTTAGCAACAAACTGATCATCACGAATAAGGGTTCGAATCTGTGGGCCATCAAACACGCCTGCTTTGATCTTCTCAAATGATAACCCTGGTAAAGCTGTGATGATGTATTGGAAACATTCACCTTCGGTTTCCAGTGCCTTGACAAATTGTTTCATCAAACCTAATTTGATGTGAAGAGGAGGAAAGATGATCTTATCTCTGTTTACAATTGGGTCTTGTATGATATTTGGCATGCCTGCTTCAAGGGTGTCACGAATAGGCCAGTCCTTCTGGACCCAATGTCTGTCTCGTGCTCGGCTGTCCCACATACAGAGGAAACATGGAAACTTGGTGAAACCTTTCTGTTGTCCAAGAAGAAAGTTGACCATCTTTAAGTCTACACAAATTATCCAATTGTGCTCATGATACTTTAATAAGTCCATGACCATTCTCATATCATCATAGTCTTCCCGCAAATGCACTGAGTGACCGACAGGTACTGCCCCATAAACATTGCCATTATGTAAAAGAACACACTTTAGACTGCGTTTTAAACTGTCTAAAAAGAGTCTCCATTCAGCAGGACTATAGTAAGGTACACCCAGTTCTTTGAGAAGCCCTGGGATGTCATGGCAGTAAACAAACTGTCTGTCTTTTGAAAAGAAGGTCACAAAAAGCTGGTCACACTTTCTGAAATATGATACTTTAACAGAGTGATCAACAAGATTTCTGCCTTGTAATCTTGATGCCAAAAGCTCAGAACCTTTCTTTGAAAGACCTAAATCCCGCACTAAATCATTCAGTTCAGCCTGGGGAAGAGGCTTAGGGACGGGGAAAGGTTCAGTGTCTGAAGAACAGTCCTCCGATTGTGAACACTTTTCTGACAATTCACTGTCACAACTGTCTTGCTGGCTTGTATCATGTCCAATGTCTTTATCGTCCAATGAAGGCAAGCCTTTGAAAAACTGGAACAGGTACTTCTTCAGAGTGCGGAACAGGCCGAATAGCTGAGGGAATGTTCGGATACGTAATCTTATGTCGGTTTTTCTTCCCAACACCCGTTGTGTTTACCATGCAGAAATAACAGTCAGTTACATGGTTGGTGGGTTCGCGCCAAATCATTGGAACTCCAAAAGGCAGACCTTTGCGTTTTCCTTTGGTCCAGTCTCGAAGCATTTCCTCACAATTGTGGCACACAACATGAGGAGCCCATTGCTTGTCTTGATCACCAAGATGAACTTCAAAATATGCCTTGTAGGCACGCTTGACGAACGAGGATATGTTACGTCTCTGACGATTGAGTGTGTAGCATCCACATATGTAGCAGAAGGCATCAGGCTTGTTTCTGCAATGATGTCTCATTCTGGAAGCCATGTTTGAACTGAAACAAAAGAAGAATGATCAAAATATTAGAAGCTATTTATATATATGGACGTTAAAATGCTTATACATGGTTTACGCAAGTTCACATATGTACAATTTCATTAACCTCAAATTGCATACAAACTAGAGCTTGTAGAGAAAAACTAATTTCAGATTTAAAATCAGCGCCTAAAACTCTTTCAAAATCCGTTAAAATATCCAATGCAATTCAAAGTTACTGAAAAAGTGTTCCCCTGTGTAATCAAATAACCAAATGTTTCAGCTCTCGCTACAAGATTACCAAGTATATCTCATTCATTAACCACTCTGTTGATAAACCAATTTTTGTCTATTTCCTTCTAAAACACACACAAATACACACACAAACACACACACACAAACAGACACACACACACACACACACACACACACACACACACACACACACACACACACACACACACACACACACACACACACACACACATGTGTGTGTGTGTGTGTGTGTGTGTGTGTGTGTGTGTGTGTGTGTGTGTGTGTGTGTGTGTGTGTGTGTGTGTGTGTGTGTGTGTGTGTGTGTGTGTGTGTGTGTGTGTGTGTGTGTGTGTGTGTGTGTGTGTGTGTGTGTGTCCCTGATACCAAATCCTTTGGACATTTATAAAGCAATCTCTCTCATTCGATGGTCCATTCGTTTCTTATTTACCAATGCAAGCTTAGTTAGTTTATTTGATTTTAATATCTAATTATGATGAGCCTTTACTTTCCTCTTTATTTATTGGTATATTTATTTATTCGTTTGTTTAGATATCTATTTTCATTATTGCTATGATTATTATTATTATTATTATTATTATTATTATTATTATTATTATTATTATTATTATTATTATTATTATTATTATTATTATTATTATTATTATTATTATTATTATTATTATTATTATTATTATTATTATTATTAATATTATTATTATCATCATCATCATCATCATCATCATCATCATCATCATCATCATCATCATCATCATCATCATCATCATCATCATCATCATCATCATCATCATCATCATCATCATCATCATCATCATCATCATCATCATCATCATTATCATTATTATTATTATTATTATTATTATTATTATTATCATATATATTAATACGATAGCGTGTGTGTTATTTTGTGTGTCACGCTTCTCGAATGGTTGAAATAAGGCATGTTTGTTCCGTAGACTTTATTATTATTATTATTATTATTATTATTATTATTATTATTATTATTATTATTATTATTATTATTATTATTATTACTATTATTATTATTATTATTATTATTATTATTATTATTATTATTATCATTATTATTATTATTATTATTATTATTATTATTATTATTATTATTACTATTATTACTATTATTATTATTATTATTATTATTATCATTATTATTATTATTATTATTATTATTATTATTATTATTATTATTATTATTATTATTATTATTATTATTATTATTATTATTATTATTATTATTATTATTATTATTATTATTATTATTATTATTATTATTATTATTATTATTATTATTATTATTATTATTATCATTGTTGTTGTTGTTGTTTTTGTTATTATCATTATTATTATTATTATTATTATTATTATTATTATTATTATTATTATTATTATTATTATTATTATTATTATTATTATTATTATTATTATTATTATTATTATTATTATTATTATTATTATTATTATTATTATTATTATTATCATTATTATTATTATTATTATTTCCATGTCTTTGGACACATGGAAAGAATGAGTGAAGAAAGACTAGTAAAAGAGGTATGGAAGGCAGATGTGGAGGGAGTGAACATGAGGGGACGTCCTAGGATGAGGTGGACGGATGGGGTGAAGGGGGCTTTGGGGAAGAGGGTAATGTCTGTTGAGAAAGGAAGGGAGAGGACGGAAGACAGAGGTGAGTGGAGAATGGTTGTATATGGATGATGTTGTGATTGCATGAGGAGGAATGGGTGGGGGGGTGGGGGTGGGGTAGTATGTGTGAGTAAATTTTGACGCAGCCCGAAGGGATTTCTCCCCGTCCTCTCCTTATATGCAAGGGGGGACGGAGAGGGGGGGTCGCCGATTAAATGAAGCGGCCTTGCTGTGGATGTGCTGTGTCTTGCGACACTGCTTCTGACCCAGGACGGTGGGCAGGGTGCAGGGATGACCCGTCATCCAGGAGGTGCTCAGATGAGAGGGAGGGTGGGAGGGGTGTGGATTGTATTTAGGGATGAAATGGGTGGGAGTGTTTTTATGCCTTTTCCTTTTTGGCTACCTCCCTTGGAAGGGGAAAAAAGCCTTGG
>NC_134784.1:49506884-49511884 GCF_046742065.1 Oratosquilla oratoria | reverse complement strand
AATGTAGATACTACAGTTTATTATTACCATCATTGTTATTATAATTTTATTTTATTTTATTATTGTAATTTTATCATACTACGACCCCTTGTTACTGTCGTGTACCATTTCTCTTAATATTCATTTTCTTTTTTCGCCAACCCTGTGGTGGGGGAAAAAATGCTACTAACAAGTCATCCCACTTGGGTCGTAAGAGGGGACAAAAAACGGGACCGGGGATAGGATTAGGAGTCCTGCTACCTCTAACCCCAAACGGGACATTCCAAAAAAAGTAAAGGCATAAAAGTGTCTGAGAGTTTTCCAACCAGTACCCTAAGGTTTGGGTCTTTTAATGTGCGTGGATATGGTATAAATGAGAGTAAAAGGGAAGAGATAGGCAGTATGTTCATGAGAAGAAAGATGGATGTGCTGGCTTTGAGTGGATCTAAAATGAAAGGGAAGGGCGAGTGTGAGTTTGGGAGTGTGGTTGTCAGGTTCTCAGGAGTGAAGAGGGGACGAGGGAGAGAAGGTGTGGCTATAGCAGTAAATGAAGAGATAGGTAAGCGTACAGTGGAGTGGAAGGAGGTTTCTTCAAGGTTGATGTTGATGAAGGTGAAGCTGGGGAGGGAGATGTGGGTTTTTGTAAGTGTGTATGGGGCTGGTAGTGAGAAGAGCGTAGAGGAAAGGGAGGCTTTTTGGGTAGATTTAAATGAGTGCATAGAGTGATTAATGAGAAATGTCAATGTAGTTGTATTGGGAGACCTTAATGCTAGGGTAGTAAACGAACCAATAGACGGAGTGATTTGAAAGTATGGGGGTTCCAGGTAATAATCGTAATGGAGAATTGATGGTGGAGATGTGTCTTGAAAGAGAGTTGTGATAGCAAATAAAGTGTATAGGAAGAAAGTAAAGCATGAGTACATATAGGAGAGGGTGGTGGATGGAAGGGTGGCAGATAGAGCGTTAATGAACTGTATATTGGTGACCAGGAGTATGGTAGGAAGAGTTAAGGATGCACATTTTCTGAAGGAAGAGAGTGGGGAAATATCAGATCATTTTCTGGTGGAAGGTAAATTAAGACTGGAGAATAGGTGGGGAAAGAGGAAAAGGGCAGAAGGTAGGGAGCTACTTAGAGTGGACTGCTTAAATGAAAAAGAAAAGGAGGAGTATAAGAAGAAGCTGAGATAGGAGTGGGAGGGAGTGAAGGATAAAGTAAAACTAGGAGTGGAGGAGGAATGTAGGAATGGGGATGGTTCAGGGAGGGAGTCATAAGGTGTGAAAAGATGGTGTATGGAACAAGGAGGGCTGGAGGAAATAGAAAGAAGGGTAGTGAGTGGTGGGATGAGGAAGCAAAGAAGGGTGTAGAAGAGAGGAAGCAGGCCTTCATAGATTGGCTACAAATTAGGACGAGGAAATCGTATGAGAGGTACAAAGTAAAGAGAGCAGAAGTTAAGCATAAGATAAAGGAAGCAAAGAGGAGAGCAGATGTGAAATGGGGTAAGAGTATAACAGAAAATTTTAAAAGTAATAGAAATATGTTTTGGAAAGAAATTAAAAGAGGAAGAGGAGACGAATCAAGTAGAGAAGCAAAGGTAAAAGTTGCAGATGGGGAGATGATAATGGAAGAGAAGGCAGTGAGAGGAAGTTGGGCAGAGTATTTTAGGGAGTTGCTAAATGTGAAGGAGGATAGGGGGGAAAGGTAGTTGCAGTGGGAAGCGCTAAGAAAATGACCGTGATGAGTGAGGAAAATGGAGGAGAAATAGGGAAAGATAAAGTGAAAGCAGCTGTTAAGATGATTAGAGCAGGTAAGGCACCTGGGTTGGATGGATGCCAGGCAGAATGTCTGAAGAAAGGAGGTACAGTTATGGTGGACTGGCTGGTGAGGTTATTTAATGTTTGTTTAAGAGAGGGTAGAGTGCCAGAGGACTGGAGGAGTGCATGTATAGTTCCACTTTACAAGGCAAAAGGGACAAGTGTGAGTGTAGTAGTTTCAGAGGGATCAGCTTGTTGAGTGTACTTGGGAAGGCTTATGGGAGGGTCTTGATTGAGAGGATTAGGAGAGGAACAGAGGGAGTAATTGGTGACAAACAGTGCGGTTTTAGGACAGGTAGGGGCTGTATAGATCAGATTTTTGTGGTAAGACAGCTATGTGAGAAAACTATAGGAAAAGTTAAGGATGTTTTTTGGTGGGCTTTAATGGATTTAGAACATACTTACGACAGGGTTGACAGGAAGGTACTGTGGGAGGTATTGCAGATATATGGGATAGGAGGAAAGCTGTTAAGAGCAGTCAAGATTTTTTACGAGAGTAGTAGAGCTTGTGTTAGGATTAGTAATGGAGAGAGTGAATGGTATGAGGTAAAGGTGGGACTTCGTCAGGGATGTGTTATGTCGCCCTGGCTTTTCAACTTATACATGGATGGGGTGGTGCGAGAGGTGAATGCAAGGGTAGTGGGTCAGGGGTTTGAGATGGTTAATGAAAATGGAGAAAAGTGGGAAATAAGCCAGTTGTTGTTTGCTGACGACACTGCACTTGTAACAGGATCAGAGGAGGGATTGAAGAAGTTAGTGACAGACTTTGAGAAGCTGTGTGAAAGAAGGAAGCTAAATATAAATGTGGGCGAAAGTAAGGTGATGAGATGTACAAGGGGAGAGAGTGACAGCAGGTTGGAAGTGAGCCCTTGGGGAAAGAGACTGGAGGAATTGGATAGTTTTAGATACCTGAGTGCGAATATGGCAGGAAAGGGAGGAGTGGGGGTGGAGGTACAATAGATTAAGAGAAGCGAGTAAATGCCTTGGGGGACTAGAAAGTGTAATGAGAAATAGACATTTGGGAATGGATGCTAAGAGGAGGTTATATGAAGGAGTGATTGTGCCGACAGTACTGTACAGGGCAGAAACATGGAACATGAGAGAGGAAGAGAGAAGGAGTTTGAATGTGTTTGAGAAGAAATGTCTGAGAAGTATGATAGGGGCTACTAGGCTAGATAGAGTGAGAAACGAGGAGGTGAGGAGGAGAACAGGGATGGAAAGGGAGTTGGGAATTAGGGTTGATGAAAGAGCATTAGGATGGTTTGGACACATGGAAAGAATGAGTAAAGAAAGATTAGTAAAAGAGGTGTGGAAGGCAGAGGTGGAAGGAGTGAATTTGAGGGGACGTCTTAGGATGAGATGGATGGATGGGGTGAAAGGGGCATTACAAAAGAGAGGAATGTCTGTTGAGAAAGGGCGGGAGAGGGCAGAAGATAGGGGTGAATGAAGAAGGGTTGTGTATGGATGATGCATGAGGGGGAGTGGGGGATGGAGGGTGAGGAAGTATGTATGAGAAATAATTTGACGCAGCCCGAAGGGATTTCTCCCCGTCTTCTCCTTATCTGCATGAGGGGACAGGTAGGGGGGTCGCCGAATTAATGAAGCGGCCTTGCTGTGGATGTGCTGCGTATTGCAACACTGCTTCTGACCCAGGGCAGTGGACAGGATGCAGGGATGACCCGTCATCCAGGATGTGCCAAGATGAGAGGGAGGGAGGAGGGTGGAGGGGAGTGGAATATCTAGGGAATGGAATGTGTGGAAGTGGTCTCTATGCCTTTTTCTTTTTGGCTACCCCCCGTGTAAGGGGAGAAAAAGCCTTTGGTGTATATATGTATGTATTGTAATTTATTTATCTATTCATTTGCCCTGTTGAATTTAATGTAGATACTACAGTTTATTATTACCATTATTGTTATAATTTTGTTTTATTTTAGATACTACAGTTTACTCCTGGCTATTACGTATGTCTTTCACCTCTCTTTTTTTATCCAATAATAGTTTGAATAAAAATACTTTCTCGGCTTATTCCCTCGATAATCAAACTTATCTCTTTAATTTCTTATTACTACAAAGGATTACAAAGGCGGAGCATGCAGACAGGGGACTTTTTGGTCCATATCTAGGTCGGATGAAAAAAAATCATAATAATGATAGATAAATAAATGAATAGATAAAAACTCTAATAATGTAAATAATGAATAAAATGCATAAATAAATGCATAGGTATAGTTATATAGTAAACAGGGAAATAGTAAATAATAATAAATTGACATATGACTAACCTTTACCTCCTTCCTTTTTCAGTTTATATCTACTGTGTTCTCATTGCTCTTCACTACACTAACTTTTTTGTTCCCAGCGTACTTTCCTAACCCTGCACATCTATTATTACCTCAAACCCTTTGGCCCTCTATTTCTAACCTCCTATACCCTTTATGGTGAGCATTCTCTCTCTCTTCCCCCTCCCTTCTTTTTCTTCTCCTTCCCGCCTTTTCATCTTTCTCTTCCACATTTTCCTTCCTTCCGTCCCCTCCTTCGTTTCACCTTAGCTAACGCGTTCGAAAGTTTAATTAAATTATACACTTTCTCGACACAACCTTTGCTCTATTAATACTCTCAGGTTCAAACACACAGATAAAGCGCGGCACTACTCCCTTTAATACGATGACGTATTTTCTCCTGATGCCAAATAATTCTACTCAGTTGTGATATCTTTTGTTTCAAATCCACCCTTTATCTGAATAAAATAGTTTAACCTTCGTTAGCACAAATATATTTCAATGACAATGTGTTGAAACCATAAACCATTTATTGGGGACTCAGAGGAATTGAAATCCAAAATTTGAACCATAGGTCATTAAATCGTTGAATAATAGATCATTACTCTTAGGTAACTTAATGATACTTATGAACAAGTTGCACTTAGCACTGAAGCACAAGTGGACCTTGCACACTGTGCACACCACATTTGGACAGAAGATTGCCCCCTTCCTGTCACAGTGTTTGCATGTCTGCCAGCTGGTGTATACTGGAGAATGGAACTGGATCAAGTCAAACCTCACAGTAATTTTGGGTTGTGACAATGAAGTCCACTTACAGAATTATTTATATCTACAATGGTCCTGAGGCTGCCTGGAGAATTCCTTGTAGTAAGAGATGTCACTGGTTTTTGGCTTCTGACACCCCATAAATAGACAGAAGTTTGTAGT
>NC_134784.1:49491884-49501884 GCF_046742065.1 Oratosquilla oratoria | reverse complement strand
ACCCATTTATATTGACCCAAACAGCATTTCTTTCCCCTTCACTTTCCTCATTACCAAGTTTATATGCATTAATCTCAAAAACGTTTCCCTCCACTTCACTGTACAGTTTCCTATGTTATCACTTACTAGGAGAACTACTTCCTACTTCACCCTCTTATCACTCTCGACACCCTCTCCTTTGCGTTCCCAAACTCAAACTCACCCATCCTCTTGAACTTCGCTTCACTGAAGACTAACGCATTCATTCTCCTTTTCATACAAAAACAGTCAATTTCTTACTATTTTACTGTTACCAGCCCCACAACTACGCACGTTTAATGACCCAGTTGTTAGGATTCTGGTTGGAGTCCCGCTTCCAGACCCTCTTGTGCCTTGTCTTCTCTTAGTTAGAAGATAGAGAGAGCAGAGCCTTTGTTCCCGTCACTCTGTCCCATCTAGTCGTCTTAATGACACACATTGTGAAACATTATGGCAAAATACCGTCATCCCCCTCTCACAGGGGAATCCTAAAAGAGCAGAGACAAGTGACAAAAGACAATTTCAATAAAATAGCATATAGGAGGGGCAGCTGTAGTATGAAAGTAGGATCATTTCTCTATAAGTAGATAGTTCAACTCTAATAGTAACAAAATACATATCGCATTGATCCATAGGGACGCACCAAAAATGGCATTGGTTGCATGTTAACATGGTGCATGCTACTTAACTGTTAATCATACGAGCTCATCCATACTAAAGCTTTTTAAGTATGTATTAGTGGAGCATAAACTTCAAGACGGTTAATGAATGGTGTTTTGACATTTACACACACGAGATTCCAAAAAGAGAAGGGGGGATTAGAGAAGAAGAAGAAGAAGAAGAAGAAGAAGAAGAAGAAGAAGAAGAAGAAGAAGAAGAAGAAGAAGAAGAAGAAGAAGAAGAAGAAGAAGAAGAAGAAGAAGAAGAAGAAGAAGAAGAAGAAGAAGAAGAAGAAAGGTTGAATAATTTAAAGATGGGAGGGGAGACAGAAGAAAGGAATTAGAAGGAAGAGAGTGAGAGGAGAAATGTGAGAGAAAATGTGAAATGTGAGAGAAAAATGAAATGCACAGCAAAGGTGGACAGAAAAGAGAAAAATGTGTGTGTGTGTGTGTGTGTGTGTGTGTGTGTGTGTGTGTGTGTGTGTGTGTGTGTGTGTGTGTGTGTGTGTGTGTGTGTGTGTGTGTGCGTCCGTGCGTGTTTGTGTGTGTGTGTGTGTGTGTGTGTGTGTGTGTGTGTGTGTGTGTGTGTGTGTGTGTGTGTGTGTGTGTGTGTGTGTGTGTGTGTTCATTTATTTACATATTCAATCTATTTTACTTATTGATTATTTAATTTTTGATTGATTGATTGATTGATTTATTCATTTATTTATTGATTTATTGATTGATTGATTGATTGATTGATTGATTGATTGATTGAACGAGTGAGTGAACGAGTGAGTGAACGAGTGAGTGAGTGAGTGAGTAATTGGTTGATTAATCGATTGATTGATTGATTTGTTTATTTATCTGTTTATTTGGTCATGTATATCCATATTTATTTATAGTTTTATTTTGTGTTTGAATGCAATAGTAAATACATGAGGCTTTAGTGGGACAAATTCACAAACATTAGTTCTGACCTCAAGCCAAAACGGATAGTATGTACTGTATGCCTGATGTGCGGACACATTGGCGTCCGATTATAACTGTCGTCGTATTTGTAGTAGGATCTGTCTGTGAATGTATGACTGACTACTTTTGTTGGTATGAAAATATAACTGATTATTGCCTCATACTATATGGGTAATTGGAAATTCTATAGGCTTGTAGATGCAAACTAAATACATTTTTCGTTGCTATGGTGTAACAGAATATCACACAATTGCACAACTTTTCGCTTTTCCATAAATGGTATTTTCTTTTATTTGATTTTTTTTATTATTATTATTTTTTATTCTGGCCTTACCTGACGATAATCGTGGAGACAATCTATAGACTGAATTGTCGTACCGTAGGAATTAATATGAAGTCTCAACCCTTTACCACAGTGTGGCTAGATGAAATGTCTGATATTTTTCAGAAGTGCGTCATCCTTACCAAAAATAAATAAATAAATAAATAAATAAATAAATAAATAAATAAATAAATAAATAAATAAATAAATAAATAAATAAATAAATAAATAAATAAATAAATAAATAAATAAATGAATAAATAAATCAATCAATAAAGGACATTATTTCCCTGCTTTCGCCAAGAAGATGACCGTACGAGACATTTTTATTTTATTTTATTTTATTTATTTCTTTTGACAAGAAAATTTTGCAATTTTTGTAAAACTAATGATAATATGCGTTGATTATTTATACGAATGAAATTTATTGTATAAGTGTACATAAGATAGATATGAGGAATAATAATAATCAGAATTGCAAGACTAGCCGAAGATCATATGAAATCACAATACATCAGGAGGCTTTCAGACGTGATCGAGACTATCACCTTTAAGATATATCATGATGAGTGACAATGATAAATCATGTCGACTGAGATCTTTTGGTCTATATCGAAGTCGGATGTAAGAGATAATAATATAATAATGAATAACAAAACAAATAAATGAATAAACAAATAAAAGGTAAATATATTAAAGAATACATAGATAAATAAATTCATATATAAGTTAATGAAAATAAAGATAAGTAAATAATAAAAAAAACATATAAATAAAAATAAATAAATGAAAATACACGGGCAAAAATAATAAAGAAAATAAAAAGTAATATAAATACATGAACAAAAAAAGATATAAACTAATAAACAAACAAATAAATAGATAAATGAATAAATGAAAATAAATGAATACTCGTAAGTAGATAAATGAATTAATAAATTTATAAAGAGATGAACATATAAATGAATAATTTATTGAATAATTACATAAATAAGTAAATAAGTATATAAACAAGTAAATAAGTATATAAACAAGTAAATAAGTATGTAAATATATAAAAACATTAGATAGATAAATGAATAAACAAATAAGATAATAACTAAACAATTTAATGAAAGAATAAATAAAGACAATAAATCAATAGACAGATCAATATATAAATAAATAGAAACAAATAAACCAATGATTTAATAAGTAAAAATACAAATGGATTGAAGAAAACGTCTTCTTCAGGCTGATGGTAAACTTCAAGTCACCACATGCTTTGGAGAATTTGTTCAGAAGAATTTGTAGGTCTTGTTCAGAGTGAGTTGCTAATGCTGCGTCATGAGCAAAGAGCAAATCTCTTATGAGCACTTTGCGGATCTTTGTCTTTGCTCTGAGCCTAAGTTGTACAGTTTGCCGTCTGATCTTGTGTGGAGGTATATACCTTCCATGGAGCCATCAGATGCAAGTTTTAGCATAACAGCAAAGTAGGTACCAAAAGGCTTGGAATGCTCAGCACATCTCCAAAAGTCGTTCACCTTTTTTCATTTGCGTTGCCGATACCAAAAGGTCCTAAGCACCAAGGCCAGAATGTGTTATCAGCTCCTGTTCTTGCATTAAAGTCGCCAGACAAGACGAGTTTTTCACTTACTGGAACTTTATGTAGTTTCTCTTGGCGTTTGCCGTAGAACTCATTCATGATCTCTGGTTGGGAGTAGAGTGATGGGGCATGTGTACTGATGAGATTCACTGTGCCATTCTTTGTGTTGAGGTGTAGAGTTACAATTCTATTAGTACCAGTACTTTCTGGTTCAGTCATGACTCCATACACTCTGGGTGCCTCTTCTGGTCTGCCATACTAGTAGAATGTATGGTCTCTTTCACGAATGGAGCCATGCCCGGCAAGTCTAGTCTCCTCTAAAGCAGCTATATCGACGTTTAGCCGCAGCGGTTCATTATTGATTGTTGCATTTTTTCCTGCGTCTACCACAGTAAGCAGGTCGGTTTAAGTCCAGTAATCATTATCTGCAAGACAACAGGTGGTTTGAAATCAGATTTTTCTTTCTCTTAGATCCTCTGCAGATTTAGCCTGTGGTAGCAGGACACCCATTTTCCATGTGTAGCTGCGAGGAGGCACAGCGGAGGTCTTGGTCATGGAGAGGTTGTATATATATATATATATATATATATATATATATATATATATATATATATATATATATATATATATATATATATATATACATATATATATATAAACATAAATGTACACACATACACACAAAGGATTACAAAGGAGGAGCAGGCCGATATGAGACCTTTTGGTCCATAACTAGGTCGTATGCGGAATAAAATATAATAATTATAAATAAGTAAAAGATAAATAAATAAAAATCATAATGAGGTAAATAATGATGAATGAAATAATAAATGCATAGGTATAGTTAAATAATAAACAAACAGGTAAATTGTAAATAATAATAAATTGATAGATACCTAATAATAAACTAAAATGAAGCAAATAATAATAAACAAACAAATAAACAAATAATATAAAATAAATGGCAGTCATTACAGCATCTTGCTTAAGTGTTTATCTATACGAATGCTTCGAATTGAACTACATTGCACTGCCTCTGCAGGAAGTTTATTTCATTCATCAACTACATGATGGAGAAGTCGTTTCTACCCACTTCCAAATTAGATCTATTTCCTGACAGTTTGAGACCATTATTTCTTGTCGGATTCATTGTGAAAATTTTGTCACTTTTGATGTTGTCAATGCCCTTTAGAATTCTAAAAACAGATTCATATGTTTTGGTCGATTTTTGTATGAGTTATTTTTTATACTTGAAATCAGTTTTGTGGCTCGTCGTTGTACTTTTTCCAATCTGTCAAAATCTTTAATGAGATTCGGTGACCATACGGAAACAGCATATTCCAAATGTGGACGAACTAACGATATATATAGATTGTTAATGAGAGATAAACTTTAGAAGTCAGTCCTAAAATCTTGTTTGCTTTCTCAGAGATTGAAATACACTGCTTAGGTGGTTTGAGAATGTTACTGATAATTACACCAAGATTCTTTTGACTATCCACATTTGTTGACGAATTTTCAAATAACTTGTATTCGTACTTACTGTTATTTTTACCTATAAGCATAACCTTGCATTTACTTGTTTTAAATTTCATTTGACACTTTTCAGATCATTACTGTAATTCATCTAAATCTTCTTGAATATCTAATTTAAGTGATCATTTGCCATTCCACACAGTTTTGTATATTCAGTAAAATTGGAGACAGTAGATTTTAATTCGTGGTCTATATCATTTATATATACTATGAATAGAAGTGGCCAAGGAACAGAACCCTGAGGAACTCCACTCGTAATAGCTTTGCATCTAGGAGTTTTGCCATTTAAAACAACTCTCTGTTTTCGATCATTCAACATTGTGACAAGTTAAAAAAGGTGGAAAAAAGAGAGTCACGGGTCTCATTCCGAGTTTATTCCTGACCGGAGAATTTTATCATCGAGGAACTCGCTGCTACAGATCCTAAGAGCTCCGAGGAAAAAACCGATCACTACTCCTACATCGTTTTTTTTTTCAGAACTCTTATGATCTGTAACAGGGAGTTCCTCGATGATGAAGTTCTCCGTATAAAAAGCACTTTCAGGACACTGGGCTATCCAGAGGACTTGTTATCCACCTGATGCCTCTTGCCTTCCGGAAGGAGGTGGATAACAAGCCTTCTGGATAGCCCAGTGTCCTGAATGTGCTTTTAATACGGAGAATTTTATCATCGAGGAACTCCCTGC
This sequence comes from Oratosquilla oratoria, assembly GCF_046742065.1. Lineage (NCBI taxonomy): Eukaryota > Metazoa > Arthropoda > Malacostraca > Stomatopoda > Squillidae > Oratosquilla > Oratosquilla oratoria. Next base: position 49,496,128 of record NC_134784.1, on the reverse strand, counting down.
TACATGTACTAAGGGGTTTGGGGAAAAAAACCGAAGTAGGAGAAGTAATAATTTTTTTCCTCAGAGATCTTAGGATCTGTAGCAGGGAGTTCCTCGATGATGAAATTTTCCATATAAAAAGCACTTTCAGGACACTGGGCTATCCAGAGGGCTTATCATCCACATCCTTACGGAAGGCAAATGACATCAGACAACGGAGAAACCCGGTAAATAGAAAGGACAAACAATATTTGATTGTACCAAGCTCAGACTTTTCACGGTTGTCGAGGGATGCAGTTCGTCCACTAGGACTGGAAGTTGTAAGCAACACTGGTAAAAGGATAAAACAGCTTGTAACACCAAAATCAAGCACATCTAGTAACCTCAGCATCATCTACAAGATACCATGTGATGGTCGTCATAAATCATATTACAGAGAGAACTACAGAGTTCTAGAAACCAGGATCAGGGAACACAAGGCAGACCTACGATACCACCGACTATCTAACGCGATGGTGAATCATGTAGAATAAAAAGGTCACCTACCCGACTGGCAACAAGCAGAAGTAATACGAAAAGAACTGAGAAAAGGACAGAGGAAGGTTATCTAAGCCTTGTACATAACCACCAACTCTAACATTAATCAGAAAGTGAGGAACATAAAGTGGATAAAGTACACAGGTAAATATAAAGTAGTGAGAAATTGCCCCAACACAGCGCCAACGTAACATGGGGTTTCATCCTAGTTTGATTTTATTTATTTAACTTATTCCATCTTTTCCCTTTTTTGGTTCAAATTGCATTAAATCATACCACATATAACTATTTAATTTCTGTTCTGTTAATGTGAGTTTCTTTTCACAACATGGTCACACTATACTCATATTATCATAAAACGTGACATTTCGCTACATTTTAGGGGTTTTGTCCAAGTTCCATTTAATTTATTTAATTTATTCCATCTTTCCCCCTCTTTTGTTCAAATTACATTAATCTATATCACTTATAAATGTTTAAATTATGTTCTGTTAATGTGGGTTTCTTTTCACAACATGATCACACTATACTCATATTATAAAATGTGACATTTCGCCACATTTTAAGACACTTCGGACACTCGATTCCCACACATATAACTGTTTGATTTCTGGTTTGTTAGTTTGAGTCACATTTCACACCATGGTTTATTGGTTTAACATAAGTCATATCATACTCATGAAATTATGAATTATAACATTACGACACATAGAACAACACCTCATACATACTGTTTCCGCACTCACACAATAACTAAATGTAAACTCTAACGGAAGGAACGCGGAGTCAACCCACTATGTATACTGCCAGCTTTATTCTCATAGTAACATTCCTCTGAAGAAGCTACAAGCGAAACCGGTCAGGAATAAACTCGGAACGAGACCCGTGACTCTCTTTTTTCCACCTTTTTCATATGTATATATATATATATATGTATATGTATATATATGTATATGTATATATATGTATATTAGTGTATTTTGGGGGCAGGTTCTCTTTTAAACATGTTTGATTGAATACCCTAGTCCAGAATGCTGTCGTATTCAATCAAATATATATATATATATATATATATATATATATATATATATATAATATATATATATTAGGGTTTGTCTCAGGTATAGAGTGATTATATTTTTATCTAGTGTTTTTGCTGCTCACCCTCTGAAATTATTCTACTGGTTGAAAAACACCTGAGCATCAAACAAATAATTAATCCATCAATATTTACAGGAGGGCCTGGCTCTTTATGTATAACGGCAATACTAAAAAAATCTTTTACGTGAACATTAAGTCCTGAACTAAGTAGTATATTCTAAGTTGTAACTGAACATATGGCAAGCACAAACATCATCAAGAGATATATAACACTTTATTTCTGTGTGTCAGTTTAGGAAATTTCTTGCGGTGTTCTGCTACTACTTTTAGGAAGAATTGTATTTTGTTTTCTTCTTTTGGTTAGTTTCAAGTTTAAATCTTGAACTAAGGCCATTGCTGTCTCTGCTGTGTCATTCACAACTGAGAGATGGTCAATAAAAGATTATTCCATGGAGTAGTACTAATTGGTTTCCCAAGATGCTGGATCCTGAATGAAGAAGCTGTCATGTAAAATTAGCAAAGTAAAAGTGGGTCGGAAGTTTTTTGTGTCCAGTTGGTCAAGGTTGTGGTAGTTGCTGAACGCTGTTTATGGGGTTCCTGGTCGCTTCCGAGGAGACTCTGGTGCCTCTTCTTCAAGATGTGTGTGTGTGTGTGCAGCAGATAACAATAATATCTACAACATTATAAAATTCGTATTTAGCAGTGTTCGAAAAGGTGCCTCAATAGAAACTACCAAATAAAGTAAAAGCCTAGTGGCATAGGAAGAAAAGTATTTAGATAAATTAGAACATGGATCAGTGACAGAAAACAGCGGGTCACCATTAATGGTATAAAATCTAAATAGAAGAGTGTTACTAGTGGAGTTCCCCAGGGCTAAATTTTGGGTCCTTTATTGTTCATCGTGTATATAAGTGACTTGGACAATGGGATTATCAGTGATGTTAACAAGTTTGCGTATAACACTAAAATAAGAAGCCAAATCAGGTCAGAGGAAGACCCGGGATACTGCAGAAAGATTTTAACATTGTTCACATGGTCGGTGAAATGGCATATGGACTTTAATATCTCAAAGTATAGTTAGTTAGACGTAGGTCTACACAGCATAGAAATCTGAAAACGAGAAGAAACTGGGAGTGACAGGAATCTTTTACCATAAAACCAGGAAACGGTATATTAGCGCAAGGAATAGAGCTAACAGAGTATTAATTTTCATTGCTAGAACGGTTACAAAGAAAAATGCAAATGTAGTTATCAAACTCTATCTGGCATTAGATAGATCCACCTTTGAATATAAGGTACAGTTTTGGTCTCCGTACTATAGAATGGATATTAACTCACTAGAATCAATGCTGAGGAGAATGACAATAATTATATTTTCACTCATGAGTGAATGAGAGTATGGGGTGGGGTTACTACGCTTGAATTGTGCAATTCCATATAGAATTGAATATGAACCTGCAAAGATGACAAAAGTTTAAAGTAATTTTCCTTTATTGAACTGTCATGTAAATGACACAGCTGCGCCAAAGTGTAATGGGGCCCAATAAAAGCCTGGGAGTCGGTAGGAAAATATTCTTTAATTAGTTTTACATAAAGTAATCAACATGGCAGACATTATGATAAGAATAACATGGGTTACTGGTAACTGCTGATTGGTATTTACGACAATGTGATGTGTATGTTTGATGTGTATCATACTACAGCAGTGTCACTGTGACATGTGTTATTACATTATTGGATGTTATTGTATAATCTCGGCCTTCTATATGGCTTTCACTATGTAAATATAGCATTCATTGTTGCGTATCCGAAATACTTTTTTCTACCAGAAAACATATACTCTTAAGAAAATTCTGTATAGAAAACACATATATATCAAATAATCATCAACAAACGTTGTGTTTTCATAGTGAAAATGTACGGTGTCTCAGTAATTTTGACCGTGATTATACGCTATTTCCTTGAATGCAAAAGGAAACAGCTGCAAAAGTTGTCGAGAGTTTTTGTCAGCAGTACAGTTGTTACAAAGTAGAAATGGGTAATTAGAGGGATGTTACATGCACCATTACTTCACAAATTATTAGAATGATTTCCATACATAAATATGTGAACTTTTATCATTGTAGTTCTGCTGACAGTTCCCTCGTCACTCCTTTGCCCTTACTCTTTATAATATTCACTTTGGTTATGGATTTACTATACATTTGTTGCTCTCGACATTTCAATATTAGAAGCAATATGTATTATGTCATCGGGTGAATTAAGCATTAGTATTCGATTCTTATTTTTTGATTCCATAACGTCATCGTGGCCTCCAGGGGCCATGACGTCTGTGACCTGCTTTAGGAATTCAGCTGACCCAGTGTGGTCATGTATACTAGGGTTTGAGCTGCTCTCAGTGATGGTGGGCAGATTGGTAGGACCAGGATCAGGTCCCTTGAAAGACCGACCTCTTAATGCCCTTAGCTTTTTTGTGGACATGGGTTGGGCTTTCGAGGTTTGTCCTAGTACTCTTCTATTGGGTTCACCCAATGCATTGAGGTTCTTTGGCTCTCCTTTGTCGCGATGTACACCAGGTTTCCTATAGTAGGATTCTATCGTGTCAGGAGATTCCATTGGATCCTGGC
>NC_134784.1:49484384-49486884 GCF_046742065.1 Oratosquilla oratoria | reverse complement strand
TATATGTATATATATATATATAGATATATATGTATATATATATATGTACATATATATATATATGTATATATATATGGATATATATATATATATATATATAAGATATATACAGAATTGTAGTAAGTTATACAAGGTTCATGCTGTCAAATACTATTTTGCTCCGGAAACATTTTAGAATAATTTCTTCCTTTTAATTCAATTGTCTATTTTATACACATTGTCTGTATTTTATTAAAGAAAATTTATGTGTTTCGTATTACATTGTTTTCTATCTAAAAATTATGCACGGCATCTTTTTTCTGTTCTCGTTTGTTAGATAATAAACAAAATTGCAGCTACTTATTTATCACATTAGTTTTATGACTTCAAACAATATTTTGTAATTTTTCATATAAATTTATACGTTTACAGAAGCTCCGTAAGTTTTACAGAGAATGTTTATTATTTGTCTATTTTTCAGTTTTCTTTAAATATTTTTTACGGCGTATTACTCATGGTGGACGTGACCTCATAGGTAACAAGAACGTGAACGGGGTTTACTTGTATGTCCGAATGTAAATAATATCCTTCGTTTATGTGATTTGGTCTTAAAACGGCCTTACACAGCGACACAAAGAGGGAGGGGACTGTAAGCCTAAGCACAAACTGAGACTCAGGCGGCACAGGCGACACAGAACAGAGCAAAGGGAGACATCCTGTTTGTGAGTTAAGGTATAGTTTAAGCATTGTTCTCACTTGAAGTGCCGAGGTAGTATATTTAGAAGCATTTCAGTGAGAGAAAAGTTCAAACTTTACTTCAATTCAGCAACAAGAAGTCTACTTTTACTCTGCTGCTTTATCTGCGTCGCCCACGTCTCAGTTCGCGTTTAGGGTAAGACCATAAGGCCGAGGCTCCAAGCTAGGCATTCCATGTCCCTAACCACATTCTTATAAAACAATAAATTGTCTCTAACCATCTTCTCTTAAAACAATCAATCGTTTCAGCACTCACCACTTAGTTACTAAGGCTACACCTTTTGTTAACCACTCTGTTGGTAAACCAGTTCTTAACTATTTTCTTCTTAAACCAGTGAGGTGGCTATACAAGTTCAATCTCTCTGCCATCGACGCCTCTCCCACTCCCTAGCTGCCTATTAGGTCACGTCTGCCATGTATTGAAGGTTTGTTAGTTGTGGGTGTGATATCCATAATAAATGCGAATTACATTTGCAAAGAGGAGTCTGTGGTCGAAATGTAGTTTTTCCTTCTCACTCTGTATTACCTGCTTATGTTTGCCAGAAGTTTGTTTTCTAGCCAAGCCTCAAGGATGAAGTGTTGTGGGAGTCCACCATCGAATCCTTCTACGCATTCAACTCGGAGGGCTCGGCCCGTTTGGTTGAGGATAGAACAGTTTGAGGGCGCGTCAGGAGGTCCCGCGGGAACGATGCGTATCTCGCAGGGCTCACGCTGCTGACCAACCGCATTGGTCGCCCAACAGAGAAGCGTTCCATAGCTCGTGGGTGTCGAAGGCGTGTACAACACCGTCGAAATTAGACCCTCGTTCTTGATACTGTGGTCAGAGATGTCTGTCATGTGTCCAGAAACGTTGAGGCTCCAAGCAAAGGAGACTTCCTTAGGTAGGGCCTCCACATGACATCTCACAAGAGCCTGGGCACCCATGGCTATGCCTTGGGTCCGAAACCGACGTCTCGTACAAACAGGAGCGTCTGGTAGGAGAAAGGGTGAAGAATATATAATACTATCCACTATTTTTACTTTTTAAAGTACAGTTGCCTGCACTTGCAAAATACTACAGGGGATGAAGTCTTCTCAGGATCTGTGGAATGCGTATTTCTATAGATTGTAGATTTATGATATGAATGATTCTTTTATGGTCTAACAGATTTATCATTATCATATATGATCAACGAAAAGAAATGTACTAGCTACAGATTTGCTAAAAAAAAAAAAAAAATTCATTATAGTCCTTACAAATGATGCTTCTTTCATATTACTATATTCTTAAATTTGTATGAATGAGATAGTGTTATGTGGCAACGCAGTTATTTGGTAGAGAAGAATAGAACTAAAAGTACATGCAAACCTGCATACACCAAAACTGAGCATCATTACCACATACTGTTACTTCTTTCACAAGTTTCTAGGATGTAGTGTCTCTGTGTGAAACAGAGTTTACATACAACAGAGAGAAACTTGATGAAGTTTCAAGTATGTGATATATTTGGATGGACCTTATTGACCTAATATTTAATACCAACAAAGAAGTATTTATAGTTAATCTTACATCTGATGGTGAGGTTCCAGGAGTCACTGGTGCCACGCCCTTCGAGGTTTTCAGCGGCGCAGACGTAATGTCCACTGCGAAATCGTTCTATGCTTACAAGACTTAGACTCGGCCCTCGCAGGAGCACACCCGCCGATACGTTTGAGGATAAAAGTTTACCCTGGAATAGTTATATGAATGGTTGAATTAGAATTTAAATTACATGGGCATTCTTTT
>NC_134784.1:49466884-49471884 GCF_046742065.1 Oratosquilla oratoria | reverse complement strand
CCCCATCCTTTCTTCTTCTATCTTCCATTGCTCTTATCTCTTTACCGTTTCTATCACCAGGCCTCCTCTGTTCCACTTTCTCTCTATTTTTTCCTAGTTCAATTTTATGCATACCTTGCCCTACTCTTTCTGACCCTCGTTTACCTCCCCAACACCACATTTTCTCTGTTTCCTAGTCTCTCCCCTCCCATCCATTTTTTTACTCCCATCCAGTCCTCATGTTTGTCCTTCCTTGTTATCTCCTCCCTTCAAGTATTCATTTCTCCCCTCCTTTGCCTCAGTCTACTCTTGTATCTACCTTCCTCTCTTTCATTTCCATCACCTTTTCCTCCCCTATACATTTATTCCTACCCCTTTCTCTCCAACTTTATTTCTATTTCTTTTTTACCCTCCTTTTTATTCCTTCGACTTCTTCACTCTAAAGTCAGTTGTGGTAGCTATCCTTCTATTGGTACCATGAAACCCAGTACTAACCGTCGCACGGTCGAATTGTCGCCGTATAAACCGGCTCCCCAACTAGTCACCCGACAGTGAGGATGGCGTGTGGGACACCCAGATGGAGAAAAAGAAAAACCATCAAAAGAGCAGACGGACTCTTTGAGTCAATGTCCTTCCATCCACGTTATGGGCCACAAACCTACGTGCTTGATATGAGTGGCATCCCTTTGGAGTCTGGAGACGGGATTCCTGTGGGCTTATTGATGTCTCAGTGCTCTGATTGCACTGAGGTGTCTCCCTGAGACAAGGAACATGCCTCTTTGGTTTTCTATTTAGGGCAGGAAGAAGAGCCCCTCTTGAGTCGGGGCTACCTGGCTTACTTATGGTTAGGCACACCCTGAGTCAAGCAACCGCCGCCTGGGCTGACATCGCATAGTCCGTGGCTGTCTTTCCCTAGTGCCAATGAGATACGTGCTCTCTTATGACCTTGTGTTTATTGGGTTGACATGTATACAAAAATCCTAGTCTCACGTTTTAGGGCTTGGTAATGGAAGGGGGCGTTGGGAGGCGAATCATAAATATATCTACATGACAACCATATTTTATATTTATGGCAGGGCGTGTTTACAATTCGCCCCTGTCAAAATAACCAAGTGCGGTATGCGGGTTGTCAAGATATTGCAAATGAGGTACACACACGTCGAACCAGGCACGAGGAGACCTCCGGTATGCTCATCGTGTGGGCGCCTGGAACATTATTTCTCTTAGAATGACCTACTACCCTTTATATCGGCGGTGTTCAAGGACTTTAGATTGAATATAGAAGCTCTTTCAGAGGTAAGAAGACCATTCAGTGTGCGAGGTCAGTGGTGAGGGTTACACCTGCATCTGGTTGACCAGCACCGATGGAGCCAACCTCGAGGTAGTAGCCGTAGGCATATGTAGCCGACTTCAGCACGACGTTATAAAGATAAACAGGCCTGAGGTTTCTTGTACTAAAATGGCCCTCGACACCCTCAGTGATTCCCATAACGTGCCTCTCCTTTCTCTCATGAAAGCTCTGGTGTGCCGTTTCCGAGTCCTGTATTAGTCCCAAGCCATCCTGACAGCACGGCAGAATGGCTGAGGACAGTTCTTCAACGTCTTTAAGAATATAAAGTACTTCAAACGAATTAGAAATTGGCTCCCATCTTCCTGGGTGTTTCCGGGTGAAACCCAATGAAAAACATCTCGGAATTTTCCTCAATTTGATATGTAGCCTTTGCGTTGTTTCCTTAAGTCTGATGAATTCCAAAGAATTCAGTACTTCGACATACGTTGCAGTTCTGTAGGATTTCCCAACGAGTACTAACAAGTATGTGATCTATCTCCGTGGCCATTCCTCCGGCATAACTCTACAACGTCCATTGTTGTGGCTCTTGTCCCTTTGGACTTTGCAAGTTCAGAAGGAGAGAATTATCCCAGGAGACAGGAGAGTATATATGCTCACCACTACAAGTAGAACGAAAACTGTGGACCGTGAGGTGTCGGTGCAGGCGATAAGTACGTGACTTAGGATGTGCCTAACCCAGCCAATTTGCTTCCTTGGGCCAATAGGGGTCCTCCGTTCTGCCCCGAATAAAAGACCAAAGAAGGGTGTTGCTAGTCCTAGGGAGACACCTCAGTACCACCACATTACTCAACCTCCAGGACTCCTGTCTCCAGGAATTCAGAGATGCCACAAATGGCAAACAGATGGATTAGTGACCCATAATATAGTTGGAGGGACAATGATTCAAGGAATTCATCTGCCCCTTAGATGATTTTCTTTTTTCTCCATCTGAATATCCCCACACATGGGTAACCATAGGAAGAGCCGGTGTTATTGGCAACAATCCGACCATGCCGCAGGTAACCTGGGTTACATGGCACCAGTGGAAGGACAGCTGCGTCACTTGACACAAGAAGTCTGCAGATTCACAATCATTCTGTCATCTACAAAATTTATTCACTTGATGAGGGAATTCGGCTCGAATGATGACCTCACCGACCTAGACTCCCGATACCAATTCACCTGGTTGTCCAGTGCTTTCCCACAATCGATACACCTGGTTAGACGACACGTCTCTCTCTTTGTTCCTATTAGCTATAACTTTTAGTACCTGATTTTCTTTCTATGTATATAAAAACCCATACTTGACCTTTACCATTGCTTTTAAAAATGTACATAGTGTCCAAAATGTCAAGCGCTAAATCTCAACTTTCATTTCTCTTACGTTTGATTAGTATCATCCTGACGAGTGATGGTTGTTTTGAATGCAGAAGCTAAACTGTTAAACGTGCTGAAAATTTCCACGAAATCAATGTGTGTGTGTGTGTGTGTGTGTGTGTGTGTGTGTGTGTGTGTGTGTGTGTGTGTGTGTGTGTGTGTGTGTGTGTGTGTGTGTGTGTGTGTGTGTGTGTGTTCGTGTGTGTGTGTGTGCGTGTGTGTGTGTGTGTGTGTGTGTGTGTGTGTGTGTGTGTGTGTGTGTGTGTGTACAGCTATTTCTCCCGGAAGAGAGCTCAGAGCTCGTATGAGAGATCTATGGGTAATGCTATGACCTTACACGCACACACACACACAACTCCCCACCCACGAGAGTTGGAGTAACGACTCAAAGCGTAGCGATACTGAAATAACTTCAGCCCTGGGCAGGAAAGGGTGGCAGTCAGTTGTATGTCTTTTAGGGGAGAAGTAAGAGGAAGTGGGTAGTCTTGATTATTTAAGGGCACATATAGCAGAAAACGGAATGAGTGGGTGTGGAGGTAAACTGTAGAGTGAGTAAAGCAAGCAGGTGTATTGGGGAATGAAACGTGTCATGCCAAAAAAACATCAGGGAATACAAAGAGAAGATTATATGAAGGGGTCACTTATACCTACAAGACTGTATGGAGGGGAGACTTTGAATTTAAGGAAGACAGAAAGGAAATCTTATGTGCTTGACATTAAGTGCTGGATAAGTATGGTGGGAATTACGAGGATGGATAGTGCAAGAAATAAGGAGGTGAAGAAGAGAATGGTTGTGGAGAGGGAGCTGGTTGATAGGGCTGATGAAATAATATAGAATGGCAAGAATGAATGAAGAAAGACTAGCAAAAATAATGTGAAGGGCAAAGGTGGATAGATTTGACTTAGGGAAAGACCAAGAATGAGATGGGTGGATGACGTGACGGGAGTCTTGAGTAGAAGGGGAATGTCTATTGAGCAGGGAAGGGAAATGGCAATAGGTTGGTATGAGAGGAAAAGGTAGTGAATGGACAATAAATTCAAGCGGCCTGAATGGATTTCTCCATTTTCGTGTGAGGGAATGAGGAGAGATGGTCACCGTATAAATGAAGCGGTTTCCCATGCTATGTGTACCGTGTCTTGCTGCATTACCTATGACCCGAGCTGTTGCCGGGAGTCAGGGATGACCTTTCATCGACGAGAAGCAATGATGGTAGGGAAATAGATGGTTGTCTGATGGTATTGGAATGGATTGGGTGGGTGGATTCTTTGGCTGGCTACCTCCCTTATAATGGGGGAAGCTTTTGGTATATAGTGTAGATTAATCATATAGTCATGACAAATGCGCGGATGAGAATGCTGGGAGATATACAAGGAAGTAAGTGGAATAAACTTGTATGTTTAAACTAAAAAGTCTTCTACAAGTAGGGTACTACTTCTTCCCATTTGTCTTATGAATGGTGACATACCACGGTTAACCACATCACTTCTTGTCTTTACTAAGTTTTCTATATAATAATCTCTTATTATTTCTATCATCTCACGTGTACTCTTCTAAAAGCAACTACGCCTTCGTTGCCGCTAAATTGAAGAGAAAATCTCTATGATATGTTTCTGCCGTGGCGATGATTGCTGTTTCAATTATTCATCTTACTCTTTTCTCAATTCCTTTGTGCACGGCAATCGCTTCCAGCCAAGGTGGCATTTAATCATAGTCCTTCGCGTGCTCTAGTGGACGGACGATGCATCCCTGAAAGTTCGTTTTCCACCGTTCAACTCTAGATCATTGCTCATTCTTCTCAGTTTGAAAACTGCGCTACACAGTTCTATTCTACATATCGATGCTGAAACTGTATAAAAGTTAAGCCTATTATCATTTCAGGGCAAACAGATATATTACCAAGACAGTCCCCAGTTTTCATTTGTGTAGTTTCAGAAGAAGCGTAATTACACAAATTTTCGAAGCACGCAACTCTGCTTTCAAATTTGCGCTTTGGAAAAAAAGAGATAGATTCCTCTCACACAAATGTACCTATATTTAGGCTGCAGATTAGATAGAAAAACATATGTAACAAGCACCTGATTACGAAAATGATATTTTCAAGTCAGTTACTCTAACACCGCCGAACATTAGTGCATGGATATGGCTCCACACGAAAGTTTGTGTTAATACCGCAGCTCCCGCTGACGTCTTTATGTTGTTTTTGTACTATTATCTGTTGTACGGGTAGTTTCCTCCTTAGTGCCTTCACGATGAAGGCCAACATTAAAGCTCTTTGGTGAGAGGGAGGGTCGCGTCATGATGGCATTACCCTTC
>NC_134784.1:49451884-49459384 GCF_046742065.1 Oratosquilla oratoria | reverse complement strand
GTGTACCTTCTACACCTCTTTTACTAATCTTTCAATACTCATTCTTTCCATGTGTCCAATCCATCACAATAATCCTTCATTAGCCCTATCTACCATCTTCTTTACCATCCCCACTCTTCACTACACTCTATCCAACCTAGTAACCCCTATAATACTTCTCAAGTACATTTAAACTTTTCCTCTCCGTCTCTTTTAATTTCCAAGCCTCTGCCCCATTCAATACCGTCGGCACAATCACCCCTTTATTCAATGTCCTCTTTGCATCTATTCCCGATTGTCTATTTCTCATCACACATTTTAGATCCCCAAGGCATTTACTTGCTTCTCTTAATCTACAATTTACATCCACCACCATTCCTCCCATTCCACTCCTTTGTCCCCTTTTCCCTTGTAAAATGGAGCTATACAGTCACTCCCCCAGTCTTCCGGCACTTTACCTACCCTTAGATACACATTAAGCAACCTGACCAGCCCCTCCACTATTACTGTACCTCCCTTCTTTAGACACTGTTCATGGTTCCAATCTAGTCCAGGAGCCTTACCTATTCTCATAATTTTCAGAGCTACATGTACCTCATCTTTTCTTATTTTTACTCCATTTTTTTCACTACCACCACCATCATTTGCTTAACGCCTCCCACTGGTACCACCAATTCCTCCCTATCCTACTCCACATTTAACAGCTCTCTGAAATACTCCAGCCATCTTTCCCTTACTACCTCTTCTTCCGTCAAGATCTGTCCATTCGGACCTTTTGCCTTTTCTTCTCTACTTGTCTCACCTCCCATTACTCTCATGATTTCCTTCCAAAACATTGTTATATTGCTTTAAAAAAAAATGGTCATACTCCTCCCCCATTTTACATCTGCTCTCCTTTTTGCCTCCTTTATCTTTTGTTTTACTTCTCTCCTTTTTTCTTTATATTCCTCATATTTTCTCTCATCCTACTTTGTAACCAGTCCCTGAATGTTCGCTTATTCTCTTTTATTACCTTCTTCACTTCATCTTCCCACCACTCAATACTCTGTTTCCTCCTATCATTCTTGTTTCACATAAAATCTTTGCACACCTTGTCACTTCCTCCTTGTACTCCTTTTCCCTACCAACTTCCACTCTATCTCTCACCATCTCCCAAACCTCTCTCAGATTCTCCTTGTATTCCTTCTCATTTTCCTTCCTATTTCAACAGTTTGCTCTAAGCACCTCACTACCTTCTGTTCTTTTCCTCTTTCTCCATCTATCCTCCACTCTCAACTTACCTTCCATCAAAAAATTATCTGATATCCCCCCTTTCTTTCCCCTAAGGGTATGTGCATCTAAAATTCTTCCTACTCTTCTCCTGGTTACTACTATGTAGTCCATTAAAACCATATTCACGACCCTTTCATCCACCACCCTCTCTCATGTGCATTCATGCTTGACTATTTCCTAAACACTGTGTTAGATATTATCAACTCTCAAGACACATCTCTACTATCAACTCTCCACTACACATTTCCTGGCACTCCACAATTCCCTACTACTTGGTTCATCTCAACTCTAGTACTGAGATATCCCAATACCACTATATTGGCATTTCTCCTTCAACCCTCTATGCACTCCTCTAAATCTATAAAAAAGCCTCCATTTCCTCTACACTCTTCTCACTACAAGGCCTATATGTACTTACAAAGACCCATATCTCCCTTCCCAGTTTCAACTTTATGCACATTAACCTTGAAGAAACCAACTTCCACTCCACCACACGCTTTCCTATGTCTTCACTTACTAATATAGCCACACCTTCTCTCCCTCGTCCTCTCTTCACTCCTGACACCCTCCCCACTACTCTCCCAAACTCAAACTCGCCCTACAGTTTCAAATTAGCTTCACTCAACGCTAACACATCCATCTTCATTCTCACAAACATATTGCCTTCACTTCCAATTTAGCTTCGACTGTACCACATCCACACGCATTCAAAGACCCAAGCCTTAGGGTTCTGATTGGAAAACTCCCAGACCCTCTTATTACTTTGCTCGTTTTTAGGAATGTTCCCTTCTGGGACTACAGAGAGTAGTATGCCTAGTCCTGTGATTAAAGTGTCAAGGTATTGGAGAGGCTCTTTGTTTTCTTGTTCACCAGAAACAATAATCCAGCAAAATCAAGATTTTACAGAAAACTCACTAACACGACAACATACATTACTTCAGTGCCCACAGCGACAGAACCAAGACTGGTATACTGGTACGTTTCTTCTTAAGAACACTAACAATGTGCAGCCCAGACTATCTTCAAGACAAAGTAGATCATATCGCACAACATTTAAAATACTTTGCTTCCCAATTGGTATTACATAAGCTCGACACAATGCTATATAGATTAAACAAAGAAATATCTCAGAATCACAAAACAATAATAAAAATATTCTGCTCACAGCACCATCATCAGACTTAACTCACCAACTAATCAAGGAATTAAAAACCATAGGCATCACATTAATACAAAGGACAAAAATACACGATTTAACAAATTACAAAAGAGAGTATCTCCCCAAACCCAACAGTATACTATACAAGAACCCCTGCTCGAGGTGTAACCTTGCTTACTGTGGCAAAACCTACAGGGGAATAAACGTACTCCTAAACAAAAACACAGAGCTCATGTCCGTCACCACCGCAAAACAACATTTACCTCAATCGAGCCAAGCAAGCATTCTACATGAAAACCTAAGCTGACCATAAAGAAAAATATTAGAAACAATGTACATAAACACCAACAATTTTATCAACAACAGCCCACACAGAAGCAAGCTCCCTCCACCCGACACACACGAGACTTAATATAACCAACGGATTAATCAACATGCAGATTTTCCCTCCCGCATCCCTCGTGAACCAGATTAACCTCCCTATAACAACATATAAACATAAGAATGAAGGAGACTGTAAGAGACCATAAGGCCTACACTAGGCAGTTCCATGTCCATTACCACCTGTCATCCCTATCCATAAAGTTGTCTAACTGTTCCTTAAAACAACCGATAGATTCAGCGCTCACTACATGGTTACTAAGTCTATTCCAGTCATTGCCCACCATATTAGTAAACCGATTATTTCCTATTTCCTTCTTAAATATAAATTTATTCAATTTAAATACATTACTGCGAGTCCTGCTCTGTTGTCTTAATATGATGACCTAGTTTGCGTCACCCTTGTTTAAACCTTTGATCTACTTGATTACCTCTATCAGATCGCACCCGCACTCTGCGTCTTTCTAGTGAGTGTATGTTAAGGTGCCTAAGCCTTTCATCGTAAGGTAAATTTTTGAGCCGATGTATTATTTTCGTCATTCTCTTCTATACTGATTCTAATGAATTGATGTCCATTCTACAAGATGGAGACCAAGCTGTACCGCATAGTCAAGAATAGATAACGCTAGATAGAGTTTGATAATTACCTCTGCACTTCTGCTCGTATCCGCCCTAGCAATAAAACCTAATGTTCTGTTAGCTTTATTCCTGTCGTTAATACACTATTTCCTGGACTTATGTCAGGACTCACTAGAACTCTCAAGTTTCTCTCGCACTCAATTTTCTCTAAAAACGTGTTATGTAAGCTAGAAACGTTTTTGGGGTTGTGCAGCCCTACTTTTAACACGCTGCACTTTTAGATATTGAACAATTTATTAAGATCATCCTGAAGAATCTTGGCGTCGTCTCCAGACCATATTAGGCATCTCATTTTAGTGTCGTTCACAAATTTACTAACATCACTATTAATTCCATTGTCCAAATTGCTTATGTACATAATGAACAGCAAGTAACCCAAAACCAAGCCCTGGGGAACTCCACTAGAAACACTCCCCAATTTAGATTTTACACTATGTATGGTGTCCCATTGTTTTCTGTCACTGATCTAAGCCCTAACCTATTCTAACGCTTTTCCTCCTATACCATGGGCTTTGATTTTATTTAGTAGTCTCTGGTGGGACACCTTGTCGAATGCTTTGCTAAAGTCAAGGTAAATAACATCGTAACTATCATTGTTATCTGGCGCCTTATATACGTTAGTGTAAATAGATAGAATATTAGTCATACATGACTTACCCTAGGAAAAACCATGCTGTGAGTCACGAATCAAATTAGGACTCACGATGTGATCTCTGAGGTATATAACCCTAGATATAAGGAGGTGTTCTGTACCAAACTTGAATCTGTAGTCAACTAGTGCCCGCCACAACTCACACATTATACACGCATTTATTCTTTATCCTCCAAAACCACTTAGTCATACTTCTTTTCGTAAAACCTTTAGGGAATCTGAATATTTTTAAAATTAATTCATATAAGCTTCCGCATTTTGTCTTTCTTCAAATTGTACCTTTATATATTACTATAGATTTAAATATTCAATTTTTGACACATTCTTTCGTCCATTTTTTCTCCATATAGATTCACACAACTGTCCACATTCAACCCCGAATTTCCTAAATCATTCATATTTCTATATTCGTTCACCATTTCATCCTCCTTTTCCTTTTCTTCTACTTCTTCACCCACTTCATTCCCTCCTTCTTTCTCTTTCTCCTCCTCTTTCTCATTATTTTTAGTCCTTCACTAGTTCTGCGCCAATTTCGTTTTATCTATTTATTTTTATCATTCTTACTTTCCTAAAGACTTGCCATTCTCACACCTTTCTTGCTACTTTGAATTTTTCTCATACTCTTCTTTCCTCTTCCTCTTCTTTTCTGCATTCCTCTCACTTTTCCCCACCTCCTTCTACCACAAATTCTTGCACACCTTCCTTATTTTCATCTTTTCTTTTCGTTTCACTCCATATGTATATATATATATGTATATATTTATATATATATATATATTTACATATATATATCTGTCTATATATATATATATATATATATATGTCTATATATATATATATATATATATATATATATATATATATATATATCATATGTAACCTCATAAATACAAATTTCAATTAGTAAATGAATAAATAGATATTCATGCATAGAAAGGTGATAAAGCAAATAATATTGTTGAATTTAAATAAACATATTCTTTTAGAAATATAGATTATTTCATTCACATTTCTAGAGTTTTTATTCCAACGTCTTTTCTTTCCTACTTTATCTTCGAACTCTTCAGCGTCTTCGAGCCTGCCAATCTGTGTCCTTGTGAGTCATTGATCTGGTCTTTCCATGGTCTCAGCAAGATAAGACACGCAGAGACCACGAGCCTATCAATGATATATACATTATTGCTGCTGCGGAGTTTAATATGATCATCAACAATTATATCCATGTCAAAAAAGATAAAAAAAAAACCCACAAGTATAGGAGATATGAAAAGAAAAAAGAGTAAAGGAGAGAGAGGTTAATGGAAGAAAAAGAAAAAATACAAGATAAAACCAACTAATTTTAAACACATACACAAATAATTCACACTAGTGCACACATTCAAACAAGTACACAGAAACACCTACCCACACATATATACTGTATAACCACATACACGAACATACACACATACACAACCACATACACAGACACACAAACACGCTCACGCGCGCACGCATGTAGGCACGTATGTTAGGACGAACACACACACACACACACACACACACACACACACACACACACACACACACACACACACACACACACACACACACACACACACACACACACACACACACACACACACACACACACGTACCTTGGTTACGGTTTCCACTATGAATATGTAAAGTTTCCTACAGAGTACTTGATATATCTTTTAGTACAATATCTATTTCACTTTAGGACATTCTTGTATATTAGAATATATGGGATAGTAAAATGGTATTGTCTTTAGTGAAAAGGTAGAATTTCAAGGCTTTTGTAACCAAGTTAACCTATTATTCATCTGCTACTCTCTTCTTTTACGATCCTTCTACATCTGTTTTACCTATTCCTTCCGACAAACTTCTTCGATATTTTTCCTTTCATGTAATCCTTTGACAGATTTTATCTCAGATACGTGTACCAACTTTCCAGCGTTCATCCAACCGTGTTCCTCCCTCTGATCAAAGGCTTTTCCATTTTAACTACTCTCTTTTTACCTGGTTTATAACTATTGTTTTTCTTGTTTTTCTTCTCGGTCTCTCATAATTCCATCGCCTTTGTTTTTAGAATTTTCTTCAACATTATGATTATGGTCGTATTGTAATTACATTCTGACCGTTCCTTTTTTACAAAATTTTGGGAAATATCTATATTGCTCTGATAATAATTAATCTAAGCTCTATGTAACAGGTGCATCCTAACAAATCGTTTTCTCTCTGAATCAATCACTTGGAAATTGTATGCAGACCTACTTGAAATAACCTCTCCATCTATGCTTCTATATAGAATTTTTGTATGCAATAACCTGAAGAGGGAAGCATATCTGTCAACGTATTCGTCAATATAGGTCTCATTTCTGTATCATCATCAGGTATTTATTGATTTATTGTGATAATAATAATATGTAAGAATAGATAGTATGAAGGGTTGAGGGTGGGGGGGGTCGTGGAGTAGGTGAAGAGGTAAGATTAGAAAATGAAGGACAATGAGTGCAATAGATTGGGGCAGACCCACTTGCTTACAAGCTTTATTTCCCCTATATTTGTGAATCTACTAGCTATCCCACTCACATTTTCAAATAATACCTGCCACAAGAAAATATGTAAACCGTCTTATATGCAAACAGTTTTGTGTCTGTTATCATGCATTCCAGTTTTACTCTTTTAATACAATAGTTTGATTTTGTGACTTTTTCCCTCCCCACGCGAGATTATTTTAATGAACTAAGGGGTGAATTTTTGGAGTAAATGCGATCTTATCTTAAGGGTGCACTATTTTGTGCCCAAACTTTCCCACATCTAAATAAACACGTCTGGCATATGAAGTATGTCACTTTGGTGAGAGGGTTAAACATTTGTTTCTACTACTTTATCGGCTTATCAGCAAATTTGCTATCATAATGTAGATATACAATTGTATAATCTACTCCATTCACTGTCATCAACCACAGTGAGGAATGCTACATTTATATAAACTGTTATTATGTGATTTCCATTACTGCCAGATTTGATTTGAAAAACTGAGAAAAATGTGGAAAGCGGACATTATAAGCAACTAGAGTTTCCTAGAACCTCAAGTTTTACATCGGTTTTACACTCTTTGGGTATGCCATGGAAAGGAACTTAACGACTTGTAATATTCATCTTCAACAAAAGGGATTTCACACTCCTTGTTTTGTACAACAATTTTCTTGTTTAATTTTTTCAAAGACTTGCGAATTAAATCAAGTAGCTTTAGTTATAGGGTCTTCTACTGGTGTATGCATGTCACTATTACTATCCTGGATTCGTCGTGAACATATTATGGAGGCCATCACTGGTGTCCTTTTTGGCTTTCGGCAAAAATGAAATTACCTTTGAGAAGAGCTCAAGTTACTGCAACTGTTATCACAAA
>NC_134784.1:49436884-49441884 GCF_046742065.1 Oratosquilla oratoria | reverse complement strand
CCTAAAAAACAACCTTACATCTTCCCATAGCTTTTTCACATGTCTGCTTTACCACCAAAATAGGAGTGTTTAAGTGTTTTAAGTGACGAGAAGTTATATGTGAGAGTGAGGGATTTATTTTTTCATTTATATATATATACATATATACAGGCACAAAAATGCCTGTCCTCAGGCAGAACAAAAATCATGAAATATATGTCACAATGTTAAATGGGTTAAGTGTTTAAATGATTACAACAAATAAAAACGACATACCTGTTAACTGACCAGATTTTAGCTCCTACAATACTAAGGTAGAAAAGCTTACGCAAAGTGATGTTTAGCTGCAGTGGAAGTCGTGACTTTTACACCTATATACACAAGGACCCGGATCATATGAGAGTTACTGGTAATCGCTGGGGCTCAATACCATATAAACATCTCCTTTTCTCTCCTTACTAGAACAATATTTGAACCTTGTTCATTTTGTTTTGACTGACGATATATATTTTTGACTCCTTAAGCAATGAATCTGAAGTTTTCAAATGTCTGGATGTTTGTCCTTCGATTGAACGCGAGTCTCACCCAGGACTAAATCTTTAATTCCTACAATTGAATTTGATGATTATTGTACACTTGCAAATGTTCTCCCCTCTCCTTGCCTTTGCAACTTTTCAAACAAAAATTTACTCCCACTAACTAGATGTAACTTTGACTTGCACTGACATGACAAAGAATGAAAAGAAAAAAGTCTTCACAACTACACATATGCTGATTAATGATGGCAGGTGGCTTAATTCCTCGGGCCTTGGGGCAACTTCTGAAATTAACCAAGTTGTGTGGCAGTGACTACAACATTTTAAAAGTTATGGCATCCAACTTCAGGGGTTTACAGAAATTATCTTATCAAATAATATGGGAATCATACATAAAATTACTAAAGTCGTAAAGTTATATATCAAGATCTACAAATATTGCCACCTGGCATCGCTTTCCATGTACGCTGAGCAAAGATAATGGTTTTGAAATCTAGCTAAACCATTGTGATAAAAAAATTGGTCATCGTAATTACAAAGAGAGTGCTAAGCTCAACGTAGCATAATGAAGACACAAAGAATCAACAAGTCCTTGTATAAATGTTGGTAGCTAAAAAAGCCAAGAACAATTTTTTTTAAGTATTATACCGTATATTGTGAGTGCAAAGAAAATGTGTAAGAGACCTTTTGGTCTACGGTGAGGCCGAAAAAGACAGATGCCAAAATATCAGCTTCAAGGTAGTCAGGTAAAAGGTTAGTTAAGCATATAGACAACACAGGGGTTAAGAGAGACGATGTAAAAGCAAATCAAAGGTGATCATTAAAGTGAGAAGTATGTGCCAGTAGGCACGTAGGTACGGCAGAAGCCATCATCTTTTCCTTATGCACTTGGTCTGCTTGGGCAAGTGACGGTCACAGCTGGGGGTCGGAAAGAAGTGCGGAACTATAACCCATAAAAAGGAAGAAACGAGCTTTTCACACTTCCCATTACGACACTAGCGCACGGTTGAATTAAGAATTACCTTGTGTGAGCAGATATCATATATACCAACTTCACCCAAACTTTGGTTATATAACCAACATCGAAAACTGAGCCTAATATAATGTATACCAAAACGTAATAATATGACGATTTAGAAATAGTGTGGTCGCCCAAGTCAGTACACCTTACAGGTAACTAAACACCAACGTCCCGTCCCATTTTGTTCCATGTTAACTATTCCCTTATCAATCACTTGACTGGTTATAGTAATGAAAAGGCAGTGATTAATTCCGTCTATATGTTGCTCTTTTGATTACGATTCATTAATAATCCGAATTGGTGTTTGGTTAGCCGCAAAGTGTACTTGATGGGCTAACATTCTCTTTTTGAAATTATGATATTTTTACATTCTGCTATGGAATAAAGTGGGCTTATTTTTAGATGTAGGATATATATCCAAAGCTTATGGGTGAAGAAGTTCGTATACATGCTATTTCTTAAATTGTAGGTAAATGTAAATGAAAAATGGGTGATTAATTTATATAAAAGATAAACAAGTAAACTGTGTGTATAGGTAAGTGTGAGTATTTCTATGTAAGAGTGAAGAGGGAGACGTATTTACATTTGTCGGAATGCAATAGAGTAGAATAAAGTTTAATTGAGCGTAGCTCATCAAAAGACATCTTAGTTTACTTGTGTCTACGGGTATATAAATTCTTGTATACATACGAACATACACACATACATACATACATACATACATATACACATACATACATACATACATACATACATACATACATACATACATACATACATACATACATACATACATACATACATACATACATACATACATACATACATACATACATACATACATACATACATACATACATACATACATACATAATACATACATACATACATACATTTATACATACATACATACATACATACATAAATACATACATACATACATACATACATACATACATACATACATACATACATACATACATACATACATACATACATACATACATACATACATACATACATACATACATACGTACGTACGTACGTACGTACGTACATACAAATTTGCGTACGTATATCCATCTGAATATTTTCAGTTCACCTTTGAACAAAGTTATCTCTCAGACCATTGTATGACTCACATACTTTTGCCAACCTCTGGCTTCTCATTCCTGTAAACTTCCGTATCTCTTCTTTCTGGTTTCCCACTTCCACGTAGCCCATATTGTGGTGTCCAATCAGTAACCCACTTGTTTTATCGCCCATCATTCTCTCGCGTTAACTTCTCTGCCCAATTCAATTTCCTCTCTTTTACCGCCTCCACAATATCTTTTACTAAGTTCTGATCTCACTCAACTCGTCCTTTTCCTGTTTTTTAGCGTTTTTCTCAACAATGCTCTCTTCATTCTTATCTGTGCACCCATTCGTGTTGTTGGTAGATTATAGTTGACATTATACGCCGATATCAAAATGTGTTTCAAACACATAGGTACAGAGGCTCTACTGATTTTCTTTACATATGCTAAACTTTTTCCAAGAACATGCGAATACTTTAGGGACTGAATTGTGGCGCTCATCCTGACCAGAGTAATACATCATCTGTCTAAGTTAAAGATTGAGAATCTCTACTTGTAGAGGAATGACGATTGTTTTATAGTAAAGGCGTTTCTCCATTATAGTTTCTCTTGAACCTGTCCTTTACTACCTCTGGATCTCCCTGTGTTGGTGGTGGGTTAGAAGAATTCTATTTCCACGTTTCCAATGTTTGTTTAAAAAGGATATTAAATATGATAAAGCGATAAGACTAGGGATCCTACACTTTGTATGTTCCCTCTACGAAGGGTCAATGTTTATGGGGGTCTGAGAGGACAACAATCAGAACCATAGTAATTGGGTCTGCATGTACGTAATTGTGGTACGAAGGAGTATAAATGAGAAAAAATTGGTTGTTTGGTTGTGAGAAGGAAGATGAATGTGTTAGTATGAAGTGAAACTAAATTGAAAGAGAGGGGTGATTCTTGGGAGTGTAGTTGGGAGGCTATCGGGAGTAGTGAGTGACCGAGGGAGGTAGGAAGTAGGTCTGTTGGTTAGTGATAAAAAAGGAAAGCGTGTGGTAGAGTGGAGGAAAATGGCTTCGAGGATAATGTGGGTGATGCTGATTTTTTTCTTTCTTTAGTGCGTGCATCCCTGGCAGTGACAAAAGTGAAGAGGAAAAGGAAGATTTTTGGATTAATTGAAGTGAGTGTAGATTTTTGGGAGAAATATTTATGTAGTGATGTTGGGATATCACAATGCTAGAGTAGACGACGAGGTAATAAAGAAGATGTGAGGTTTGGGATGTAAGGTAATAATTTTAGTGGAGAAATGTTTATAGAGACGTGCTTATAAAGGGTGTTCATGATAGTGAATACAGTTTTTAAGAACCGAGCCAATCATTAGTATATATGATGGAGGGAAGGGTGGTTGGTAGAGCATTGATAGATTATGTGGTCGTACCAAAATCAAAATTGATAGATTTCTGAATGTTCACGTTTTCAATGGAGAGAAAAGGAGATTGTTACATTATTTCATGTTGAAAATAGAATTGAGAATAGAGGAAAAATTGAGAAGAAAAAAGGTGGTAAGTATAAGAGTGCTAAACGAAAAAAATAGAAGGATAAAAGGAAGAATATCATGAAAAACTAGGAGAAGTGTGGGAAGAGATAAAGAATAGGGAGGGAAACAGGAGTAGAAGGGTAATTGTGATATTTCAAGGAGGAAGTGATAAAATCCGCAAAATCTATATGTGGAACGAAGAAGGTAGAAGGGCACAAGGAGGTAGGGAATAGTGGGGTGAAGAGGTGAAGGCAGTAAGGAAAAAGCAGAGGTGAATATAAGAGGATTGGTTGTAAGGTAGGACTAGAGAAGCATATGAGAGGTGCAAGAAAAAGAGGGGAAACGCAAGACTTAAGGTAAGGGGATGAAAGGTGAGGACAGAAGTTAAATGGGGTTGAAGTCCGACTTAGACCTAAGAAAATAATGATGACATATTTTGGAAGGAATTGTGTGTGTGTGTGTGTGTGTGTGTGTGTGTGTGTGTGTGTGTGTGTGTGTGTGTGTGTGTGTTTGTGTGTGTGTGTGTTTGTGTGTGTGTGTGTGTGTGTGTGTGTGTGTGTGTGTGTGTGTGTGTGTTGTGTGTGTGTGTGTGTGTGTGTGTGTGTGTGTGTGTGTGTGTGTGTGTGTGTGTGTGTGTGTGTGTGTGTGTGTGTGTGTGTGTGTGTGTGTGTGTGTGTGTGTGTGTGTGTGTGTGTGTGTGTGTGTGTGTGTGTTTGTGTGTGTGTGTGTGTGTGTGTGTGTGTGTGTGTGTGTGTGTGTGTGTGTGTGTGTGTGTGTGTGTGTGTGTGTGTGTGTGTGTGTGTGTGTGTGTGTGTGTGTGTGTGTGTGTGTGTGTGTGTGTGTGTGTGTGTGTGTGTGTGTGTATGTGT
>NC_134784.1:49424384-49429384 GCF_046742065.1 Oratosquilla oratoria | reverse complement strand
ACCAAAAACTTTTCAACACATGTATGGACAGAATTGTAGACAAATCTTATTGAGAAGCATTCATTGGTAACTGACGTAGTTTTTGCTGATGACACTGTGCTTCTAGCGGAATCTGTTGAAGTCATAGTTGCATCCTTTGATTTCCTACACATGTAGGCGAGACCGTTTGGTCTCCAGACATTTAGGGGGATAGTGGATGGTACAATTCATTATGCTCATGCCTGCAGTGAGGACAACGAGGTTTTGTAAAGTTTCACATACCTTAAGAGTGTTGTAAAAAAAAAAAAAAAACAGTGGTATGTCATTCAAAAAGTTATTTGAAAGTGTGGTTGGCCATGGCGTTATGGACTCGCTCAACCAGAATATATGACATCGTCGATATCTATGCGTGAGAAGTAAGATTGGAATCATCAAGTCACTTGTGTTATCTGTCTTGCTATACAGACGTGAGACATGGGAAACTTGCTGCTGACTAGAAGGAGCACCTCGGTGTCTTTGTTCAAGGAGATTCAGTCTAGACTTGTTATCAACATACTTCATAAAAATAAACTTCGGCTATATGGGTATGTGGTAGGTTTCCCTTGTGATGATTCCACCCACAAGCTTATTTACGCAAGACAATCCTCGATGGATAAGACGCATGGGACACGATCAAAACTCGTTGTTAGAACAAGTAGCTCGAATCTACTGAGATTCATTTGGAGATAGAAAGGTGACTGCATGGGGCATTTAATTGGAGAAACCGTGGGGATTGATAATGGAATGTAAATAGAGGCGCGTTCACAAGAGTATGATCCCAGTTGATGAGATATTGTGAAACTGAAGTGTGTGAGACAAATTCTGCCCTGGGCCTTTTTCTCAGAATGAAAAAGTTATCAGCATTCGCTCGAACAAAATATGTAAAGTGACATACGCGCGTACACGTATTACTGAGAAAGTATATATTGATCACAGAAGACAGCAATACCTAAGACAAATCACAACTAGACTATCGTGCATTACTCAAGATAATGTCATATAATATACATATATACATATATATATAATCTTAGGTCATGCTCTATCGTGAACAAAATGATCCAGAATCTAACTCATAATGTATTAAAAGAGATTATTGATTATAGAACCTTAGGTTATCACTGCAGGACAACACTGGTGCAATGATTTGATAATTTGTTGTTGTTGTTATTCATTTATTATTTATTTATTTGTTTATTTATTTATTTATTTATTTATTTATTTATTTATTTATTCTATTTTTTATATATTTATCTATTTATTTATTTATTTATCTATTTATTTATTCATTTACTTATTTATTTATCTATTTATTTATTTATTTATTTATTTTTTATCATTTATTTATCTATTTCTTTATTTATTTTATTTTTAATATATTTATCTATTTATTTATTTATGTATTCATTTATTTATTTATTCATTTATTTATTTATTTATTTATTTAGCTATGAAACTCACTTTCCTACTCCGAGTTCTGACGCGACCGGAGGGGCTGAAGATGAACAAGTTCACTTATATCTATTAGGACCTTTAAAAAGTTCAACTGAGATAATAACTGTATTTAGTAGAATGAATAAGTATTAAGGAAAACTGGAAGAATAAGCATGCAAGGGAATTTGAAATTATATTTAACAAATATCATAATAAGAATTATATATCTATGTTTAAGTGTATAATCTAAAGGGGAGTTGAAAACGGGTTGAATAGAATTAATAACTGATGTACAGAATATAAGCTCTGATACTGAGAAATTGCTTGAGAGTAAGAAATTAAACCATGTTATCATGTAAAGTAAAGAGATATATATATACCTAGGGGAGCGTAACGCTTTGGATATTAAATCTGCAATTAATCCTTATGAGAAAAGGAGCATATGTTTGAGTTGAAGAGTTCAGGGCTATGATGAGAAAATGCAATAAGAATATAATGTATATAGAAAAAATGAACAATAGTTCGTTTCTAAGGACGAAAACACACAACACACACACACACACACACACACACACACACACACACACACACACACACACACACACACACACACACACACACACACACACACACACACACACACACACACACACACACACACACACACACACACACACACACACACACACACACACACACACACACACACACATATATATATATATATATATATATATATATATATAAATATATATGATGTAAGCGGAATAGGAAACACAGGAGTCTTAGTCTTGAGTTTATTCCTGACTAGTTTCGCAGGTATGCTTTTTCAAAGGAATATGTGTACAAACGGGCTGTGGGCATTATATACAGTTATTATTATTATTTATATATTTATCTTCATCGTTATCATTACTATTGTTACATTTTCTATTAATAATTTCTTTGGTATTAGTGTTATCATATTTAATTGTAAAAATGTCTTCATTGTTACGTGAGCCACAATGTGATGTTCACATTCGCCACCAACTATGGTAACTCGGAGAGGTGGTGAGGTCCACCCCATGTATATAATGCCCAAGACTAAGACTCAAGACTAAGACTCCTGTGTTTCATATTCCGCTTACATCAACCTGTCAGAATGTCTCAACATAAATATATATACATACATAGATATTATATATGTATATTATATATATATATATATATATACATACATACATAAATATTATATATATATATATATATGTATATATTTATACAGTATATATATATATATATATATATATATATATATATGTGTGTGTGTGTATGTGTGTGTGTGTGTCTGTGTGTATGTATGTTTGTGTGTGTCTGTCAATTTGTCTGTCTGTGTGTGCGCGATCGCGCGAGTGTGTGTATGTATAGACAAACTCAAAGTTAATAAAACACCAGGGCTTGACGGTTGGCATCCAAGAATTTTAAAGGAAATGAAAAATGAGATTGTTGTTCCATTAGAAATTATTTTCAAGAAATCTATCATATCCGCAGATGTCTCAAAAGTATGGAAGCTAGTTACGTTACTCCCATATTTAAAAAAGGTGACAATATGAAACCAAACAACTACAGGCCTATAATTTTTATTTCAATCGGAGGAAAAATGATGGAAACTATCATTACAGATGCTATCGAACATCATTTAGAAAGTAACTGTTTGATAATTGATAGCCAATATGAATTTAGACGGAAACATTGTTGTGTGACTAACTTACTCGAATTCTACAATACAGTATTCTTGAATTATGACAAAATAAATAATACAGATTTAATATATCTAGACTTTGCCAAAGATTTTCATACCGTCCCCCACGAAAGACTACTTACTAAATTAGCTTTGCATGGAATAAGTGGTAGCCTATTAGGTTAGACTAGTAATTGGTTGAATGGTCGAAAACAGAGAGTTGTTTTAAATGGAAAAACTTCTGGATGGAAAAGTGTTGCAAGTGGAGTTCCTCAGGGTTCCGTTCTTGGGCCACTTCTATTCATAGTATATATAAATGATATAGACCATGGACTAAATTTTACTAAATTTCCAAATTTGCTGATGATACAAAACTGTGCGGAGTGGCAAATGATCACTCAAACCAATTAGTTATTCAAGAAGATTTAGATAAATTGCAGCAATGGTCTGAAAAGTGGCTAATGAAATTGAACACAAGTAAATGCAAGGTAATGCACATAGGTAAAAATAACAGTAAGTACGATTACAAGTTATTTGGAAATTCGTTAACAAAAGTGGATAGTGAAAAAGATCTCGGCGTAATTATCAGTAACGACCTCAAATCATCCAAGCAGTGTATTTCAGCCTCTGAGAAAGCAAAAAAGATTCTGGGACTGATTGCGCGATCTTTTGATTTTAAAAATCCATCTTTCATTAACAAGCTATATAAATCGTTAGTTCGTCCACATTTGGAATATGCTGTTTCCGTATCGTCACCGAGTCTCATTAAAGACATCGACAGACTGGAAAAAGGACAACGACGAGCTACAAAACTGACTCCAAATATCAGAAATAAGCTATACGAAAATCGACTAAAAAAAATGAATCTGTTTTCCCTAAAATAATGTAGACTCAGAGGTGACTTGATACAGGTCTTTAAGATTTTAAAGGGAATTGACAACATCAAAAGTGACAAAATTTTCACATTGAATGAGAATCAGACAAGAAACAATGGTCTCAAACTGTCCGGAAATAGATTCAATTTGGATGTAGGTAGAAACAACTTTGCCAACCGTGTAGTTAATGAATGGAATAAACTTCCTGCACAGGTAGTGCAATGTAGTTCAGTTCGAAGCTTTAAGAATCATTTAGATAAATACCTAAGTAAGATGCTGTAATGATTATAATATATCTTATATTATTTGTTTTTGTTTTGTTATCACTTGTCTGATTTTCATTTATTATTAGTTATATGTCAATTTATTGTTATTTACTATTTACCTGTTTGTTTATTATTTAACTATACCTATGCATTTATTTATGTATTTTATTTGTTATTTACATTATTATAGTTTTTTTATGATTTTTTTTCGCATCCGACCTAGATATGGACCAAAAGGTCTCCTGTCGGCATGCTCCGCCTTTGTAATTTATGCATGTATGAATGTATGTATGGATGTATATATGTATATATGTATGTATGTATGTATGTATGTATGTATGTATGTATGTATGTATGTATGTATGTATGTATGTATGTATGTATGTATGTATGTATGTATGTATGTATGTATGTATGTATGTATGTATGTATGTATGTATGTATGTATGTATGTATGTATGTATGTATGTATGTATGTATGTATGTATGTATGTATGCATGTATGTATGTATGTATGTATGTATGTATGTATGTATGTATGTATGTATGTATGTATGTATGTATGTATGTATGTATGTATGTATGTATGTATGTATGTATGTATGTATGAATAAATGTATGTATGTGTGTATGTATGTTGGTATGAATATATGTATGTATATATGTATATATGTATGTATGTATGTA
>NC_134784.1:49416884-49419384 GCF_046742065.1 Oratosquilla oratoria | reverse complement strand
TCTCTCTCTCTCTCTCTCTCTCTCTCTCTCTCTCTCTCTCTCTCTCTCTCTCTCTATCTCTCTCTCTCTCTCTCTCTCTCTCTATCTATCTATCTATCTATCTATCTATCTATCTATCTATCTATCTATCTATCTATCTATCTATCCATCTATCTATCTTTCTCGCTTTTTCTCAATGTCTTTCTCCCTCTATCTTATCCCTAATCTCTTACCGAGCCTCCTCGTGGGCATACACGGTAACCCCACCCCTCCATACCATTGCCTTGTAGGCAAGTTTAGGAAGAGATCAAGCTAAAGGAGCTCCCCTGACAAAAAACCATGGCTGGAGACTCGTGAGATTCAGGATCCAATAGACCGAATACCTAGAAATTTTCTGCAACCTCGACTACCAGAGGATTGTCTGGACCCCCTCTTACCATTGGAAGTTGGTGGCCGAGTCCAGGATAGTGGAGGAAGGGTCTGCGTACCCCTCCTTTACTTAAAATTTATTCACCTGTGGATATTTTTGTTCCTCTCGCCTCATGACTCACCGTCATCATCAACTTTACGCACTCAAGCCCTGTGACGATAAGATAGGGAGACAGAGACAGGTCGAGGATGCGACTACGATTCCCCAGCCCGAGTCCTGTACGCAGGCAGTATAGGAATGAGGGTTGCTGGAGAGAAGGGACAGGAACAGTTCTCTCCTTCCTCACATTTCTATATGACTGAACACCCCTCTTCCTTTTCCCCCATTGCTTACCCTGAACAGAGAGAAGTCTAGAAAAGGTAATCTAAATATTAGCTGTTCCAACCTCATATGGTGGTTCATCGCGACCATCTAGACACCCATTATGAGGTC
Source organism: Oratosquilla oratoria (assembly GCF_046742065.1). Taxonomy (NCBI): domain Eukaryota; kingdom Metazoa; phylum Arthropoda; class Malacostraca; order Stomatopoda; family Squillidae; genus Oratosquilla; species Oratosquilla oratoria. The sequence goes on along the minus strand of NC_134784.1, from coordinate 49,418,543 downwards.
GATGCACCACTGAACTCATTAATAGATCACAGATACCTTTCACGATTGTGACTTGGAACGTCCGAACTCTCCTAGATTCCAAGAAAACTACACTCCGGTCACAGACGTACAGCGCTTATTGCTCACGAACTGAGAAAATACAACAGTGGCATAGCTTCACTCACTGAGACTCGCCTCTCTGGTTAGCTGACAGTAACCGGCAAAGGATACACTTTCTTCTGGAAGGGTTATCCTGAAGATGCTCGTCGACTACATGGCGTCGGTTTTGCAGTTCGCAATACACTACTCTAAAAGCTCCCTAAACACCCAACCGACTTAAGCAAAAAACTGAAGAGCTGGCGTATACCACACACTAATTGGCGCTACACAACTTTCATCAGCGCCTATGCACCTATTTTCAACACTGAAGACTCGACAATAGATGCTTTCTTTGAGTTACTGGAACTAGATCTCCGTAGAATCTCGCCACATGACAAAATCATATTCCTTGGAGACTTCAATGCCAGAGTCGGATCAAACGCTGAAAACTGGAGGAAAATACTTGGCGGATATGGTATGGGTAACCTCAATAGCAATGGACTCCTAAAACTTTGCTCAGAGCATAACCTGTTCACATTCTCTCAACAGAACAAATACAAGACGTCCTGGATGCATCTCAGATCCAAGCACTATCATCTTCTCGACTACGTCATTGTCCAGCAGTGAGACCAGAAAGATGTGTTGATCTGGGTAATAAGAGAAGAGGAATGCTGGACCAACCATCGTCTCATAAGATCCAAAATAAAACTCCAGATGCGCCCATTTTACCCCATCAGAGCTCCAAACCGGAAACTAAAATGTAATGCCTTTAACTATAATGTACCTTCAACCTTAAATAAAAAAACACAAATCTTGATATCAATGCGAAATGGGTCAACTTTCGAGTTGAAATCAATCAAGCTAATGTTGATGCCCTTGGTTTTACAAAGTGGCGTCACCGTGACTAGTTCGATGGGAATTCTCACGATGTTCACTCTTTTCTAGTCGCCCAAAAACAAAGCACACGGTGGCCTGCCTTCAAACCCTCACTCGGCATACTGAGCATTTTAGCTATTTTCCCAACCAAAAGAACCCCATCGACCCTAACATCCTAGAGTTACTCACAATCACAGCTCTCGACACCCCACCAAAAAGGTCTAAAGAACAACAAAACGCATGTCCAGATTGTTTGCCCTCCGAAATCCTAAAAAATGGTGAATATCTTTTCCACTACTACTCCACCATATAGCCTAACCGAGTGGGCAACCGAAAACCTCACCCAAGAGTAGAAAAAATACTAACGTCATCACCATCTATAAAAAGGAAAGTGATAATTCACTTTGTGGGAACATTCGAGGTATATCTTTGTTGATGACCACAGAGAAGGGTTTTGCTCGAATCATATTCCCAAGACTAGCTAATCACTTAGCAGAAAATGTCCGACCCAAGAAACAAGTGGCTTCAGGTATGACAGAGGTACCGTGATCTATACCTGGCCCTTATCGACCTAACAAAACCATTTGACAAAGTAAACAGGGAACTCCTCTGGAGTGTCCTCCATAAGTTTGGTACCCTCTCCAAAAATTCTCAATATCTTCAAAAGCTTTCATGAGGGAATGAATGCCTGTGTACTGGCGGGAG
>NC_134784.1:49381884-49394384 GCF_046742065.1 Oratosquilla oratoria | reverse complement strand
TAAATGGACATATAAATCTTCCAATGACAAAAGTATTATTGAATCTAGTTTAATCAGGGTAACATGTAATCATAATTTGTATATAAGACTAAAAGTGCACAAACTAAAACGATTAGTAAATAGATGAATAAAAATAGATAAATGAATAAATAAATAAATAAATAAATGAATAAAAAAATAATAACTAAATAAATAAATAAATTAATAAATTAATAAATTAATAAATTAATTAATTAGTTAACTAATTAATAAATAGATAAATAGATAAAAAATAGATGAATGAATAAATAAATAGATAAATAAGTCAATTAGCAAATAAATAAATGAATAAATAAATAAATAGATATAAAAATAAACGTGAAATTGATCATTTATCAAAGTAGTTTGGTTATAGGTTGGGTGGCTTTTGCAAGGTAAAAACAAGTGAAAGGTGAGTTACCATCCCTCTTCCTCCATACATCTTTGCAGTTCATATGAAGTTCTTTTCTATTCCGAAGATGTTATCACAGACAAAAACGTTTGGTTCTCATTTTTTCCTTGTGCAGATGTGAATCTATACTGTATTCACATTAAAGTATACTTCGTTCCAGTCTTTTGTTTGACTAACGATGAGTTTCTGCATGTCATACGAGAAGGGCATCATAGATGATTATCTTCCCGCCGCCGGTCTCTCAGACAGATAAACACGCTTACTTCTACCTGGTGGAGTAGCTCTGAGAGTCCGTGGTTTAATCTTTTGGTCGGTTCTAGTATCTTCTCTTACTATGCGATACAACAGAAAACGAATCCTTGCTAATACAACACAAACAATAGTTCAGTGATCCCTCCACAGAAATCTATGGGATGACTTAGGGACCTTTAATGTTTGATGAATCACTGAGGTTTCCAGTCTGATAATACTTGAGATAACGGTGAAGAAAACGTTGCCTCTTAAAGGGTGTTTCAATTATATCCTGCTCTCATATCGGTGGAGTGATACTTATGATCCATAAAATTCTTTCATGGATGTGATTCTTATGACCATTATTGTTGTGATAAAATTATGATTATTAGATTTATAGTGATCGATTTTTATGAAATTTGCATATATATATTATATATATATATATATATATATATATATATATATATATATATATATAAAATTTATATATATATATAAGCTTTATCAATTTATATTGTAACATTCAATGTTATCTAAAGTTTTATATATATGTCCGGTGAGCGATGACATCAGTGACACCATAAAATCAGCAAGAAAAGCATATATTTTTGCATGAAAATATCGATACTAGACATCTGGTGTTACTTGCAGAGAACGAAACTACATTATGGTTTCGACTCGAAGGACAACACATGCCTACAATTCCTTGCATTGTATACAAGATTAATTTAATATTTTTAATATTCATCTATAAGTGATTAAAATAATTGACATTAGTAGGAACCTTGATGACCTATGTATATGGTGTAACTTAGTACCTGACCCATTGTAACGCCATTGAAATTGCAATGTAAATGAAGAACAGGTCAAATGATCGAATATGTGTTTGCTTTTTGATAAAAAAATTATGTAGGGTCTAAACGGATTTTTTTTAACATGCTCCAGTGGAGGTATAATCTTATTGCGCTCTATATAAAAAACACCTGCAAGTGTACCAAAGGAGATTGGTAAACTGAAATCCAGAATTTGTCTTCAATCTCAAGAATGACAACGACATGTATGTTGTATAAAAAAGTTATAACCCGATTTAACAATGGAAACTACGAGAGCAACAAGAGAAAGAGAGAAGGTTGCAAAAAAACAAAAAAAACACGTAGTGAAATATGAATTACAACAAATTACACAGGACAAATATATATATTTTTTTAATATTAGTTGCATGAGATTTCTTTAATGTTTCTTACTATTTTTTATCTGCTGATTTCATATATGAAAATTATTTTGTTCTGCATTTTCTAGTTTCCATGCAATTTGTGGAATACACTATAGTTTTCTGCAGCCAAATAGATTACTTACACGTTTATGGTATCAATAGGGACATATATTTTTTTCTTTTTTCGGATTTAATCATGGCCACAAGTAGATATATTATGTGAACAAACCTGATGCTTTCTGATACATTTGTGGATACTTCACGCTTATTCGTCAGAGACCCAATATAACATCGTTTGTGAGGCGAGCCAATAAAGCGTATTTTAGACTAACTCTTGGTGACTAAGACAAGAAATGGGCCAATCGTACTATGTGCCATAACTACGAAGAAATGCTGGGTGCCTGGACGGAAGGGAAACATGAAGGTTTATCTTTCAGAATTCCCATGACCTGGCGGGAATCGAAGGACCACACAACTGACTGCTATTTTTGTCTGATAAATACAAAAGGCGTTGGCAAGAAAAACAGACATAAAATCACTTATCCTAGTATCTCCTAAGCAATCCGACCTATTCTGCACTCTGGTGAGCTACCTGTTCCAATCTTTAATGGGTTGTCTACATCTCAAGAAGAGTATAGCGACTAAATGGAAGGGACAGACAATGAAACTCAAGATTCCGACGACTCTTCTTATGCTACATCAGTCTTCAACACCTCAGTAGTTTAGCCATCCAGCACTGAATGACCTTGTCCGTGATCAACGTCTCTCCAAAAATGCAGTAGAAATGCTAGTTTCTAGGTTGCAGGAAAAGGCTCTACTGAACCAAACCACAAAAGTTTCATACTTCCGAAATCGAGAACATGTTTTTGTGGAATTTTTCAAAGAGGAGAATAAGTTTATTTATTGTCATAATATCTCGGGTCTTCTCCAGGAATTGGATTCTATTGTATAATCCAAAACATTGGCAATGTCTAAGTAGCTGTTCCAGTGGGCCATTCTGAGTGCTTATGAGAAGAGTATAATAACATTAAAACTGTGATAGATCTACTAAAATATTACGAGAACAACTGGGCAATATGCATGGATCTCAAAATGGTGAACTTCCTTGTTTGTCAAAAAAAGAAGATTTAAAACTATCTCTATTTTCTTTGCATGTGAGACAGCCGAGCTAGAGACAAGCATTGGACCCAGAAAGAGTGGACCTTACGTGAGACTTTGGAAGCTGGTATGCCAAATATTGTCAATGCTCCAATCGCTGGTCGAGAAAAGGTCACATCAAACTAGGCCTGATGAAATAGTTTGTCAGAACATTAAATACTGACGGTGAGTCAATGTTTCCAACATATAGTCTCGGTTCTCCTTGCTTTGTCATTCGAGAAGATCAAGGCAGATGTGTTTGATGGACCACAGATTCGGGCACTTGTAAGCAAACAAGACTTTGTCAGAAAAATGAATGACAAGGAAAAGGGAGCATGTTTTTCATTTGTGGTGGCAATGGAAAATATTCTTAGTAATAAAAAGACTGACAACTATGAAACCCTTGTAACAACCATTATAATCAGCTTTTCATGACCTTGGATCCAACATGAGTGTTAAACTCCGTTTTCTATACTAAATCTCCATTCGTTAACCACTCTGACCATCTCCCTTTGAAAACCCATGTGAAAGCCAATATGGATCACTAAGCCGAATTTGGCACATGCAAACAATTTTACTTAGCTTATAAAAAATAGTTAACACAATCCGAAGGCCCTGTTCACTACTTACAAAGAACCCTGATGGTGACTGAGGCCACCAATGGAGTGGTGAGGTTGGTGTTGGAAGCGTGGCACTTCAGGATAGTGTTGTGCAGGCTCCGCGTGACGATGTTGGTCAACCTTGCCTCCACACCCAATTCCCGCCCTTTGTCGACCACACTCATTTGCGACTCGAGCATGCGACCTTCGTGCCACCAAGTCAGACTTGGGGAAGGGTGACCGCCCCACGACCGGCAGATCATCTTCAAACGAGAATCCAGGTTGAGGGGCCCCACAATTCCTATGACCTCTCGACCACCCATGATGATGTGTGGGGAACCAGGAAGCACTGTAAAAGATAAAACGGAAAATAATTAATGTCAAGGAAAATCATAGGAGAGGTGATTCTGTAGTTATATCATAGGAATAGAATAAATAAGAATTGCAAGACGTTTCAGACTTCTTTTGACATACTCAGCACCTTGCTTAACATGTAGCAAATATTTTTCTTTTCACACACACACACACACACACACACACACACACACACACACACACACACACACACACACACACACACACACACACACACACACACACACACACACACACACACACACACACACACACTCACACACACACACACACACACACACACACACACTCACACACACACACACACACACACACACACACACACACACACACACACACACACACACACACACACACACACACACACACACACACACACACACACACACACACACACACACACACATATATATATATATATATATATATATATATATGTATGTATATATATATATATATATATATATATGCGAATAAATCACAAAAACACGTGATTCACAAAATGTGTAATAAAACCACTTGGAAAATACAATGTAAGGTGACCGAATGTTTCGTCTATTTAAGACATTTTAACCTTTGAAAATGTCTTAATTAGACGAAAACGCTCGGTCACCTTTCATTTTATTTTCCAAGTAGTTTTATTACACACACACACACACACACACACACACACACACACACACACACACACACACACACACACACACACACACACACACACACACACACACACACACACACACACACACACACACACACACACACACACACACACACATATATATATATATATATATATATATATATGTATATATGTATATATATATATATATATATATATTTATACATACATACATACACATACACACACGCACACACACACACACACAATCACACACACACAGACATAAACACAAACGCACACACACAACTATACACACACGCACATATTGTATATATGAATATAGACTGAGAATAAAAAATCACCGAGGTAAAGTATTTGATTTCTGAACGAGATCATTCCACTTATGGATGGGGATAAGTATTTACAATGAACTCATAGGAGATACTATTGAATGTTAAGAAGAAAGGTAATGATTAAGAAAAGGAATGGAGTAATTTGCATGGTAATTAAGATGTAATGTAACTAGACTGTATTAAAACGATTGTACTATTCTGGTAATCATTTGTTTATCAGTTTCATTCGTAAATGATTGATAGATTCCCTTTAGTTGGGTAAAAAAAAATTCAATCATAATCAGATGATAAGTAATTATAATAAAAATGAAGATTTACATTGTCTAAAGGTTTGTAGATAATTCTACCTTATGACGATTTTTTTCAGGTAACTGTGACGGTACCTAATGTATGTGTTCTTAATGAAATGGAAATAGTTTTTCGCAGTGATACCAAAGGAATATCTTGTTAAAAAAAGAAACAATGTTATACGCAGCCATCCTAAACGATGCTGGAAAAGAAATAGAATATACAAAATATGAGTTATCAGATCCGTGGTATTAAGTGAACGTAAAGCGATGTACAGTCTTTAGTAACGACCGGTATTCATTCCAACATACACAGTAAAGTAAGATATTGAGTTGTTCATTTTAATTCCCAGTTACGGTAAGTGTTTATCATTAAGTTTCGAATTCATATCCCAAGTTGCAATGTCAATTCTCGTTAAGTACCATCCAGGTATAAGATATATATGTCGTATAATTCAGATAAGAATACAATCGAATATACGTCGTAAAAAATATTTAGTGACCATTTAAAAGCTTCTCACGATCATATTGTCGTGTAGTGGTGACCATTGATAAAGTATCATATTTTTTTTTTTTGTATTGATTTCAGGTATTGCTCTACGCCCTCAAATATAAAGCTTGTGAGATCAGGGTTGCATTTTCCTTATAACTTTTTCTATTCTCTTGCCATATTCATAGATACTTCATGATAAATACAGGTATATAGCATAATCCCTGATACTAGTCAGACACACAGAATAGTTGAGGTCACATCACCAAGGGAGATTTGTCCTAAAGGCAGACAAAGTTTTTATGTTACTCAATTGAATAGCCAAGCACGCGCTGTAAAGCCAGAAAGAAGTGACATTTATATTCTTCGAAGTCTCTTATATATTTTACACTCTTCCCTCATACGTGTCCTCCTCAACATTCCCGATGACATTATCTTCTCTAACCACAGTTCCTTTTTTAACTTAGTTCTTTCAGTTCAGACACACACCTTGTAGAGTTATGCTGTGGGTTATGTCAAACAATTTGATTTCGAATGATTGAGATCAGTTCTGTCCTGAGCTTAACACTATGCTGAATTAAAACATCTGTAATTCACAAGAAAAAATGCTATTGTAAGAAAGTGATTAAATATGCAATATTTTTTCAGACATTACCTTTTCTTGGTAAGTCCCTGCATAGTTCGATACCAATATATTTATAAAACCTTCTCAAGCACGGAATATGATATAGTAGAAAATCATCAGTAAGCCAACATACAGTATATACATATGTTTGTTGCGGCGTATTCATGAAACTCATATATAAGATTGATATGCACAAAACTAATTTGAAGCAGAGATATATACAATGAATTATTCCTCCATCAAGTAAAATTTTACAAATTCATGATAATATTTTACAGTATCATTACCATTTTTATTGAATAAATAAACATACCAAGCCAACACGTATTAGCGAGTGCTTGTATCCTTGGCAAGAGAATCTAAAGAGGTGAGATGAACTCGGCGAGACAAAACGTCATAAACTGGCAAGGGACATTGACAGTGAGCAACATGAAATCCCTCCTCATTTTTCGTCCGTCCATTTCGAACATTCTTATTTCTCCGGGAGTTCTGTTTCTAGTCCTTTCTTGGATCTATATTGGGGATACTTAACTAGCCACACAATTCTTATTGCTAAAACAACAACAAAATCAACAAATGCAAAGGCAACAACAGAAACTGTATCAAATTTAACAGGAGCAGCGAAAAAATCGACAGCAGAAACAACACCAACAGCAACAACAATGTCGAGAACAACAACAGCAACAAAAACAATAGACACAACTTCGACGAACACAATAATGATAACGACAACGACAGGGACAATGACAACGATAACGACAACGACAACGACAGCGACAACAACGACAACGACAACGACAACGACAACGACAACGACAACGACAACGACAACGACAACGACAACGACAACCACAACGACAACCACAACGACAACCACAACCACAACGACAACGACAACGACAACGACAACGACAACGACAACGACAACGACAACGACAACGACAACGACAACGACAACGACAACGACAACGACAACGACAACGACAACGACAACGACAACGACAACCACAACCACAACCACAACCACAACCACAACCACAACGACAACGACAACGACAACGACAACAACAACGACAACGACAACGACAACGACAACGACAATGACAACGACAACGACAACGACAACGACAACTACAACTACAACGACAACGACAACGACAACGACGACGATAACGACAATAACAACAATAACGACAGCAACAACGACAACGATAACGACAGCATTAAAGAACTCTACCACACCATAACATTAAAATGAAAGCGACATTGGCAGTGACAACAACAGCAACGATGACAGTGACAACGACAACTACGACAATAACAACATTAAATTACTACAACTACAGCGCCACCAATAACATCAAGGACTACAATTTCTTATACAAGTATTATCATTACTATTACTACCACTATTACCATCAATACTACTGTTACTATTATTACGCCTACCAATATTAACTTGATCAAAACAGTTACCAATAATATTACTATTACATATACTGTATACCTTATCACCACATATTCTTATTCATGATTAATCATTTATTCCCATCATCATCTTCCTCTTCTTCCCTCTCATCCCCTCTACCACAACAGTTAATCATTCTTCTTTTCCTTCTCTTTCTTCTTTTATCTCTTCAGGTCCCTTGTATTTTCTGTAATCTGGTTTTCTGGCCGTACGAACAGCAGGAAGGAATATATATCTTTGCTGTCACATACGATAGAAAATGTACGAGCTACTTATACAATGGTCTCCACATAGCACGCACCTGATGAGAACACTAGATATCTTTATCACAATGTGAGAAATGATACTTCTCAGATAAAGAATGGTAGCAACGGATTGCATTGGAAGAATTCTATATGCCTATCTGGCAAGATTTACCGAGTGTTTGTAACTCATGGTGTTACATGATGTGCCGGCAAGTAGCATTAACCCCGATCGAGAGGATCCAACACCTCCTGGTTGTAAATGCGTCAGCATACCTCCACTTTAGTGAGGAGGTGCGTCCCCAAGGGACCGTTACCTGGTTTCCGGATAGGGTCCAGAAAATCACACTTCCCTTTTATTTCCTTCTAACTTATCTCCTGCTCCTTTATTTCTGTCTTTTTTCACATAAAAAAGTCAGTAATTCGGCGCCTGTTCTCTCATATCCATTCATTCTAGCCAGAGACATAGAAACCAACCCAGACCCGTACAAAAACCTATGAATTACACAGATCTATCAAATGTAACACATGCTACATACAGGACCCATCTAAAATGGGCCATACTTCAGGACACAAACCCCAAAGAGTTGGAGCTGTAGCCACCACACATAACCTCATGCTCAAAAATATGCCAGCACAAAAATGCAGCACTCAAATCATATTACAAATAAACATAAATAATATCGCAAACAAACATAAGGAACTGCTTCATTCCTAACGCAAAAACAATATACACACGGCAATAATTTAGTAGAATAAACGAATCACCACAATCAACACTACCCATATTTACTGAATACACAACATTTAGAAAAGATAGGACACAACACAAAGGTGGATTCATAATATCTGATACCCAACAACATAACTTTTTTCAACAAAACAAAGGAAACTGAATAAATACTAATAAAAACATAGTTGAAGAAGTCACAAATGAAACATAGACGAAGAAAACCACATACAACATCACAAATATTTACATACCAATCAACATATCAGCCCCGCCCGGAGCTATGTCTTTTGAACTTCAGCCTCTCGTCTTACTAACAAACCATGCTCTTGATAATGACATAAACTCACACCAACCAATATGACTAAAGACACAAACAGCAAACCAAAGGGTACACAAAATATTAGAATGTCTCCAAACTGAACAGTAAATTCCACTAACAACCATGCCAGACCTCTTCCTCAACATAACCAAGAAGCAACATCCCGACATAATCATGTGCTCATCCTCCTTCCCTTTCAAAAATAAACAGCATAGGAAGGCATACACGCCCTCCCCTCTGATCGGTTACCAGTAAAGGTCATCCTAGAATTAGAAGGAGAAATGCAATCTACACACAACATTCAGACCATATCACCAAGCAACTCACCAACACAGGTGACCTGACGATTATAACTCATCATAGTAACTAAATAATGGCTGCTAAGAACATCCATTGAACAAACTAGAACTATGACATGGAAAATATGAATTGAAGTATTAACCCTACATACAATTACCAGACCATAACACCAAAGTACTCACCTGCTCAGATGACCTGACAAATAACTCATTATAGCAACTAAACAGAAGCTACTAAAAGCACCCATTGGACAAACTAGAACAGTGGCTTAGGAATTATGGAATAAAGATATTTCCTCAGAAATAGTCAGTGACGCTTCTCACCCCAGACAACCAAGAATCAAATAGATATAAAAGAAAATATATATATATATATATATCTTACTTTCGATACTCATGTAACCTTCAGTACACACGTCAAGGATATAACAGTGAAAATCAACAAGGAAATGATAGTAACAAAATAAATTGGAAGCATGAATTTTGGACACCAGATTGAAATCCTAATTACAGTCTACAAATAGTTCTCGAGAACCTCAACCTACCACTTTTCCACAGCATTGTTCATAACAGTTAAGAAACAATAGACATTTTGCAAGCCATAGAAATTAAAGTAAACAGGATGCACCAAAAATGCCTCCAAAAAACTCTTCTAATATAGCACTACATGAAAGTAATACGTATACAATTCTATTTAAGAGCTCACAACTCTACTCGTTCATCTTATTACATCAAACAGGAGCATCGAGCAGAAAAGAAACGCTGTACACAACTAAAACATATACATCCTATTATTCGTATCACACAATACATCCCTACAAAAACACATTCACAATAAGAGAGAGAGAGAGAGAGAGAGAGAGAGAGAGAGAGAGAGAGAGAGAGAGAGAGAGAGAGAGAGAGAGAGAGAGAGAGAGAGAGAGAGAGAGAGAGAGAGAGAGAGAGAGAGAGAGAGAGAGAGAGAGAGAAAGATAGAGAGAGAAAGAGAGAGAGATTGCAAAACTTATGAGAATAAACTAAAGTACAAAATAGTAAAAACTGAAGTAGGTGTCATAAACCAATAAATAAAAAGGAGGAGATTTATAAAACTGGGTAAGGCAGAATCGACTACTGAGTAGAACAAACATTTACAAAAATCATAAAAGCCTATATTTCAGATGGTAGGAAGGATGGACGTGTCTGAATTATTTGACATGAAAAGAGGGGAAGGGTGTCTGAGTAATGCTGACAAGAAGGTTATGTTTGCAAATGAAAAATAAAAAGATAATAAGGAACACAATTGTTTTTTTCGAACCTTCTAAGTTAGTGATGACGCATGTCAGACTTCAACGGGAACAGCCACCAAGGAATTCAAAAAGCCAAGAGAAATGGACGAAACTATGATAAAAGAAGGTTGGAGAAAACAGAAGAGCAAGCTGTAAAGGAAATAGAGTAGGAAAATGGACAAGAGAGGTAGAACAGAAACGAGTAATACAGAGGCGGTAATGGAACAGGTCAAAAGGAAGAGGGTGAAGATGAGAACATAAATGAGAGGGGAAAAGAAGGAATAACTTACATATAGCCCGGCAATGCTATTAAACATACAGTAAGTCACGGTTGCAAAAGGGTTTAGAAGGATGAGATTAATCATTTCCCTACGGTGAGGTGTTATTTATTCTTTGTTCTGACTAACGCCATGTTATTACATTCAGCTCATTGGACATCAATGTATGGAAGTTTGTAAAAAGGAGTACTGGGTCAGATGAGTGGGTTTAATCTGAAGGGAAAAAGAAGCTGAGGGAAACAATGCGTAGGAGGTGGGAGAAAAGAAACAAAGAATAAAAACAGAGGGGAATGACGGCCAAAGTGAAAATGTTGGTAAGATATCGGTGTAAAGAGGAAAATAATGATGAAAAATGGGGAAAGAAATATGTAAAGAAAAAGTAAGGAATTTCGCACGACGATGGCAGTTCTGTTTGTATTTCTTGCTGTTTCCATATTTTTTTTATTCATGTGAGATACCTTTTATCACTGACTCATTTATTATATGTGTGTGTGTGGAATAGGGAGATTGTTCCTTAATACTTTCTACCTTTATTATAATCATGCCATCTTTATTCAAATGAAAGTAGCATATTCTTTATTTTGTGGACAAGTCGGATGAATCAGGAAAAGGAATTGACAACGAATTGTCTCGAACTTCCCCCTCAGATGAAATTGTCTGTCTTCAGCCATGACGTATGGCACCTCGATGAAGGTGTCAAGATGAAATAGCGAAAAGTACAAAAATGCATAAGTCAAGGATTTTTTTTTCTCACGCAATTATGAGACACAATTTGTTAATTATTTACCTTCTTAAAACCAAGAAGTAATGTCAATCAAGAAAAATAACAGTAGCTACCAAAATTTTAAGTAATTTGATATCATGGCAAGCCATCTGCCTCATCAACTTTTAATCTCGCCAGAACTCCTCAACCTCTTCTTGCCTTTCGTTCATCACAATTGCATATGCTTCTGGTTTCCATCAATATTTCATACTTGCTGTTCTCTTAATATTGGAAATTCTAAATATCCTAATCGAAGAATGCATGACAAGATTGTGTGATATGTCTCATATCTTTTCATTCTAAAATGTATCTCACTTTTCCCAATGGGGGAATCTGGAACTCTTAGTCTTCTGGTATTTTCTTCATTGTCTACAGCTTGCTTCTTCCAAAGAAGACGTTTCACCCCTTCAGTACCACCAATCTATGTTATCTGTCTCCATGTAATCCCTCTTGGCAGTGAAGGGGTAATAATGAAGTCGGAAACTGACCGAAATGAAGTACTGTAGTGTTGAAGTCCCCCCCCCCCCAAAAAAAAAAAAAAAAAAAAAACGGAGAAGTAAGCTCAGACCGAAATGGGCCTAAAATCTATGTCACACTACTGAAACAGACCTTCATATATCATGGAATTTCAACTAAGGTCTTCATATATGTAATAATGCAATGTTTCATGGAAAACCAGAATTGCACTCAAAATATTAAGAGAAATATAAAAAAGAAATTATTATATACAATTAACCCGTTCTGTACGGATTGGCATCGTTCGTT
>NC_134784.1:49349384-49366884 GCF_046742065.1 Oratosquilla oratoria | reverse complement strand
GAAGGAATAATAAAACGTTTCTCCGCAGTGGAAAGGGTAGTGACGGTGATGGCGGTTGGGAAGTGATGGTAATGACGCTGATGGCAGCGGCGGTGTTTGGGTTGGTAGCGTCAGTGGTGGTGGCGTTAACGGTGGTAATGGTGGTAGTGATAGTGGTGGAATGGTGCTGGTTTTGGAGGTGATAGTAGAGTGGTGGGACGGTGATGGTGATGGGACGGTGACGGTGATGGTGTAGTGATGACTGGTGATGGCGATAGCACTGGAAGAGCTAGTGTGATGGAGATGATAGTAATTTTGGTGGTGGTAATATTGATAGCGATGGCTCTGGTGGTGGTAATGTTAATGGCGATGGCTGTGGTGGTGGTATGGTTTTGTGATGGTAGTGTGATGGTGGTGTGGTGGTAGTGTGATGGCAATGTTGATGGAAGAGGTGATCTCGGAGTTTTGGCTCCAGATCAGATAAGGAATTACCCATTAACCCGTGCGTCCGTAATCACGAGGTCAAGACGCTAGCAACCGTGCTACGTGTGATGGTTCAAAAAGACTGTACAAGTCTCCGACCACGCTTCACGTAACATCAGAAGATCTAGTCTCATTTTCATTGACGCACGGGTCAGAGATCGAATCCCATGGCAGAGCTTCTAAAAATTTTCAATCTGTCTTTAACATGCACAACTTGTCGGAGGGCTCGCGTAATACAGGGATTGGATGAAAATACCCATTAACCCCTTGAATATGATAACGCTTTCGTAGGCGTCATGAGGCGTGAATGAGTATATGAAGATGCCAGCGTCGGCTTCCTGATTATATTTATTTCGTAGTTGTAGCTGAGTGACCCTATTATTCTGTGAACAGGCTTGTTAACTTTTTTCAGTGGTTACAAACATTCTGGGTGAAATAGAACGAGTATAACAGCTGTAACTTTATATTCTATAATGCGCGTATTGTGATACATTATATCGTTCGTCAAGCAGCTAATGTGCACGCGAATATCTAACTCGTACTGATGAAATTTGGAATACATACGATCATACACGTAAAAATATGATGCACTCACAAATCATAACAAGACCAGATTGTCGAAACGTCGGCAATAAAACTCAAAGCTCTTCTCTGTTTCCGTTTCCTCTCTGTCCTCAAATATGCATACACATATATAATATATGTATAGAACATACATACATATACTTATATATATACATATATGTATATATATATATATATATATATATATATATACATATACATATATATATATAAATATATATATATATTTATATATATATATATATATATATATATATATATATATATAATAGGAAGGAGGCATCTTTTGAAATCTACATCCCATATGCCCATTTTACACGATTCCTAACGACAAGCATACGATGATTTGATCGAGTTCTCGTTGCAGCTGCTATGAATCAAGTCACTGATAGTATTCATGTCTTTCTAATCAAATCCAGCGGTTGTAAACATTTGATCTTTGATCTCTGAAGATCTTATGATTATGAGTCCCATCTGCTATCATCTTGCCCGGCAGAGCATCTAAAATAATCAAAATTGAATATAAATATATACTAGGGAAGGCACATTGCCTGAAATATACTTGTTAGTTGTTAGGTAAAAAACTATTCTCGTTGTTTTGGCATTATGTGTTCACCGCTTGCCCGGAGGAGCTTGGAAATCTAGGGCCTGTGAAATGACCTACGTTTTTTTAGTATATAGACAGAGAGGCATCCATATATAGCTATATAAAAGCGTTTGGATGTCTGTTTATTTATACATTTATACATTTATTTATTTATTTATTTGTTTCTTTATTCATTTTATTAATTGTTTATATTTATATGTACCTACTAGATATTCATATACTTATATATTCATTTATTCAATCAGTTATAAATCTATTATCTTTTTATTCATTTATATGTTTATCTATTCATCTATTTGTTTATATATTTATTTACTTAATTACTTATTTATATGTATCTAGTATTATTTACTTATTTTTTATCTATCTTTACTTATTCATTTAGTTTTATTAAAAAAATTATTCATGTAGTTATCTGTTTGTTCATCCATTCATCTATTCATTCATTTGTTAATTAATCGATTAACTTACCAAGTAACTTGTTTATTTCCTTTATTAATTTTTATTTGCATTTTATTTTTTATTTATTCCTTAGATTATTTATCTATCTATCTATCTGCCTGTATATATATATATATATATATATATATATGTATATATATATATATATATATATCTATATATTCGTTTATCGATTTATCTATTTTTAATTAGAATTTTATTTATTTATTTGTTTGTTTTTAATTGTATATTTATGCAATCAATTATCAATCTATTATGTTTAATTATTTTTTCGATAATTCGTCAGGTTTTTTTTTTCTTTCTTTCTTTATATATTTATCTATTAATTTATTTATTTGTTTGTTTGTTTCTTTATTTATTTATTTACCTATCTATCTATGTATTTACCTATTTATTAATTAATTCACTTATCTATTCATGTATTGTTTATCTATTCTACTCTATTTTCCAACTCTAATCTTTAATTATTTATAAATTTCTTAATCTATTTATTCAATTATTTTCTATCTATATATTAATTCATTTATCTATTTATATGTTAATCTAAACTGTATTTTTATGTATTAGATTATTCATTTATTCATTTATCTATTAATTTATTTGATTAATTTGTTATTTTTTTACCAATTTATTTATCATATCTTATGTATTTCTTATTTCCTACTTATTTGTTTAATTTTTGTCTCATCTCCTATTTCAATGATTTCCAAATTTAGGGTCATTATAATCTGGGAACTCCAAGAAATCTCTTTATGGAGTGACATATGTGGTGGTTTACTACTAGCCATTCTACAAAAATCAACTTTAGTACATGTCTCTCTCCCTGTTACTTCTCATTTATGTGCTACTTGATTTTTTCTGCAATTAATAAAAGAAATTGCATAGTACAATGAGCGATACTTTTTAGGATTATAACAATTATTTGAATAAATTCTATGACTCATGGCAATACGTTTTCCTCATGTGGCCAGGGCGATGTGTCATAGGTGAGACAGGGTAATGGCTGTTATACTCCTAAAATTTTATGTTCATTGTACAACACAGCTTCCGTTAATACATACATAATAAAATGAAAATAAGATGGGGAATAAGAGAGAGAGAGCCATGTACTAAAGTTGGTTGGGCACGCCGTATGTCACACCTTAAACGGGCTTCTTAGAGCGTACAGACTATAGTTATTTTTCTTGGGGCTGCCAAGCCTTCAAAATACCCAAGGCAAAAACTCATAGTTGTAACATATATATGGAACACTTTCATTACTTTGTTACATTGTAGTAAAGGTTTGGAATCACTCGCCAACTATCTATTTTATTTTATTTTTTGCTTATGTTTTATTTGTTTTATTTTATATTTCATTTATATTCTGTTTGTTGTATTTTGTTATTTGTTTCTAATTTTTTTTGTGTTTACCATTATCTTATCTTTTCCATTTTTAAATTGTTCAGTTATCAATATATATATTTATTTATTTTTATATGCATTCACCTATCTATTCATTTCTTTATTTACTTGATTATCTATGTGTTTATTTACCTACTAGCCAAATTATCCCCGCGTTGCTGCGGGCCAATGATGATCATTTTAATTTTGATAGAATTTGTGGAGAAAAGTTACACATATCAATGGAAAAGGCAACACAAATAAAATGTTAAGAAAGTAAGAAAAAAAATCAATTTGAGGAAATAAAATATATTCGGCCGTAAGAAAATAATTGAACCAACCTTTCATTATCTTTGAGCCCGAGTATATTATCGCCCACGAAAAAGTAAAATAAAAATAACCAATATTTAAACATTTGGTAAAATCATACAATCATCTTACATTTACATGCTTTCTCCTTACAAAGGCTATCATTCTTTGTGGCAACATTAATTTCACGAATATAAATAATATTTATGAACACAAAATCTTTTGTTTAATCATAGTAATTTTTGTCACAAAATGCCAATCGTGTTAGTAGAAACTAGTGTAGTGGCGTGTTACCAAACCATACCCCTTTATTGGAAATGAAATATAGTTATCCAAGTACCTAGAGTGATGGGGTATTAGAATATATTTGATTATGTAGGTCTATCTCTAAAACCCTAGGAGGAGTTCGTGAGCAAACAAACGAAAAAAAAAAAAAAAATTAACAAATAGACCGACAGACAGACAGAAGCTTTAACTTAATTGTATTAGATCTATTTATATATCTGTTTATATGCTTATCATATTTTCTATACGGTTGTTAACGTAACGTATGAGAGAGAGAATATATATATGTATATATACATATATATATATATATATAATATTTTCTATACGGTTGTTAACTTAACGTATGAGAGAGAGAATATATATATGTATATATACATATATATATATATATATATATATATAGATATATAGATATATATATGCATATATTCTCTCTCTCGTACGTTACGTTAACAACCGTATAGGGTATTCAATGCACAATTTTTGCAGTCAATATCTTAGGGACTGATCACCTTTAACTTCTACAATTCTTCATTTCTACTGCTCTCCTTGAAACATTTTCTCATTTTTGTCACAACAGATAAAACATTGACCTTTACCAAGAAAATGCTTGTCATATGACATGCGTCATATGACAGAATTTGTACATTTGCTTTCATAAAGCAGAGTATAAGTACGTAGACAATATGGAAAGTATTGAAAAATATAAAAGAAAATGAATATATAATGAAAGAGCAAGTTCAATTAAGTAATAAAAATAAAAAATAACTTAATAAAAGAAAACTATATCATAATGTAATACTTGCTAGAGTATGATTACATGGACTTATGTTTATTATTTACTCAAACTGATTTACGGTGACGTATGATTATGTTATCGTAAGTTACACTAACCTATTGATTTGTACTGAAATATCAAGTGTAGAGAAACGAAAATTAATGCTCGGCAGTAGTCATAAAAAACTCTTTTTAAAAGCCAAAGGGTGGAGACCACTTTCTTGCTAATTGTAGAGCGACAAAGAATAAGTGATGTCCTCAGATCTCAAACTCGACATTTCAGACCTGATCAATAACATCCATTCCAGTGACATTTCACACCAAGTCAGTAAGCTAACACGCAAGTTCTTCCCATGATAGACGCTGGATGGCAGGATTTAACTTAAGAAATATAACTGGGGGTATGATATTGGGCCTTGAAATACACTTTCATATAATTCCTTTCAAAATCAGTGCTATTGTTATATAATTCTTTCTGGCATAGCTCTAACTTTTTTACAGTAATTCTTAGGTAATTTTCTGCTACATAAATATTAGGAAGAAATCGTAAAGATAATTACTTGACTACTTTACTGAAAATTAAACTTCAAAGATGAAATCTTGATTCCTTTTTATTTTCTCGTTAGGTGCTCAGTATTAGTTAAAAGTAGGATCGGTAATCATTTGTTTTAGGAAATTATCTTGCACCACATCTAAGAAAATTTGCGCTTCCTGATCTACTACAAAAATTTCCCTGTCAGTATTTCTATAATGAAAATCTCTCATGACAACAACGTTTTTGTACTAGGACGCCCTGCAAATTTCAGGAACCAAGGGATCAGTCTGCTTAATACTGAGGTTAGAAGGTCTATATAGGACGCCAATAACACATTTCTTATTCTTACATATAATCTCTACCCAAATAGATTCCGTATTATCCTCTCCTTTAATCGAATTGTTGATAATAAAATTTATGTTATTCTTAACAAAAAGTGCTACTCCTCCACCACTCCTGCCATTCCTGTCACGTGGAAAAAAATATATCCTTCTATCTCGATTTCCGGAAGTAAATGTCTGTCAACCATAATGATCCAGGATTCAGTAATATCTGTAATATCGAATCTCTCTCCGCATGCTTTACCTCGCAGCAAATAATTCTTATTTATTACGCTTCTGCTGTTTGCATAGTAAACTTGTAATTTTTTTCAGTCCCTCTCTGAGCTCTTTATATTATCCTCCCAATACTCAAGCAAACTATGGCTTTCACACCCTCCCCGACTATACACTCTTCTACCCTGTCTCTAATATCATCTATCCCTGCCCCGGGGAAACACACCTGGGTCCTATGCTTCCTATCTTTGTCGCAGAAGGCCCTATCTAAATACCTTTCCTCGCTTATCCTTACAACCAAAATCTTACATGTGGGCAGGGATCTAACGAGTGCCCTACACCTTTTATCTTGCATCTTTTTCGTTTCATCTTCTTGTAGACCCGCGAGAGCTTTAAAAAATTCTGCATTCAAGTGGGCCTGGTAAAGGCTTTATACTATCTCTCCGTGTTTTATTTGTTACCCTTTTTAACCCAGGTTTCAAGTATGATTTGTCGTCCGTGTTTTGGGCCTTCGCACGAAGAACTCGATTATTTTCTTTAGAGTCCTCAGTAGTCCTCTCTAAGACTACAGTTCTACTACGTGGAGATCTTACTTCTTCGGCGCTGATCACTGGAACACAACCACTCGTCATCTCACTGTTTAAAGCAGCTACCCCAGTTTGACCTGACCTGAGTGACGCCTACTGCTCAACAATGTTTGATAATGTATGTATATACCAATAACTTTTCTCTATGGAAGGAGGGTGGTCGAATGAAAATATCTCTCGACATCGCGGGAGATGATACGGAATAGGTTATCCTCAGGTACTTCACTCCACCCCATTTGGTCGCATTTTTCGATACGTATAGAAACACTGGCGTCATTCTCATTCCCCTGGCATATTATCACGGAAAAAGAAGAGGTGGTGTCCTTGGGCTGATACAGTAGAACAGCAGTAACGAGAGGGCAATGAAAGATAAAATGTAGCTCACCATTACTATGATTGGAGTTATATCTCCAAAAATGATATATTTTAGCGTGACTTTGACCCATAAGGATGCCACCATATTCTCTAAAGTATCGGATGTATATAAGTGTGAGACTACTGTAGTACCTTGATTCGAAAATGATCAATGATATTCAAAATGGAAACTTTACTAAACAGAGAAATGAATCTGCTGATATTAATTCTGTTACTTTTACAAACATTTATAACAACAATTCTAAGGTCACCTAGAGCTTAAAGTTCACCATTTCAAAATATAGAAATATCAGTTATCAGAACTCGTATAAAGAGTGCATGTTTCCACCAAAAGTACAAATTCTATTTATATTCTTAACCCGCTGCTAATGGAAGCAACTTTCCCCCGAGTCCAAATACACCCAAACATCTAAAATCATAAAAAAAAAAAAGCAGTCAGCCGAAGTCAGGTTTGTCATTTTTGCCTATGTGATCTGACTATCAACAGTTGGGTTTCAACGAAGACCTACCGGGTATCAGATTGGGAGTAACAGAGCTACTCAGCACACAATTAAAAACAGTATATCTAGAGTGACATCAGCGAAATTTTGTTTGTTTGTTCGTTGTTGTTGTTTTTTCTTAGTTTCTTGGTTTCCTTCTTTCTTACTTTCTTTCATTCTTTTCTTGTTTGTTTTTGTTTGTTTGTTTTATGTGCCTCATTGATTGCTTTTTTTGTTTTAGCTTGATAATTTTTCTGTTTAGTTGTATTTTTGTCAATGTATTTGTCTCTTTGTCTCTTTATTTCTTTGTCGTCTGTATCTCTGCTTTTTTGCTTCTTTGCCTTTGTCTCTCTACCTCGTTGCCTCTTTGTCTCTTTGCCTCTTTGTCTCTCTATCTCTTTATCTATTTGTCTTTATGTCTATTTTTCTTTGTCTGTCTGTCTGTCTGTCTGTCTGTCTGTCTGTCTGTCTGTCTGTCTGTCTGTCTGTCTGTCTGTCTGTCTGTCTGTCTGTCTGTCTGTCTGTCTGTCTGTCTGTCTATCGGGTGGTCGGTCCGTCCATCTGTGTGTGTGTGTGTGTGTGTGTGTGTGTGTGTGTGTGTGTGTGTGTGTGTGTGTGTGTGTGTGTGTGTGTGTGTGTGTGTGTGTGTGTGTGTGTGTGTGTGTGTGTGTGTGTGTGTGTGTGTGTGTGTGTGTGTGTGTGTGTGTGTGCTTGTGTGTGTGTGTGTGTGTGTGTGTGTGTGTGTGTGTGTGTGTGTGTGTGTGTATGTGTGTGTGTGTGTGTGTGTGTGTGTATGTTTGTGTGTGTGTATGTGCGTGTGTGTGTGTGTGCGTGTGTGTGTGTGTGTGTGTGTGTGTGTGTGTGTGTGTGTGTGTGTGTGTGTGTGTGTGTGTGTGTGTGTGTGTGTGTGTGTGTGTGTGTGTGTGTGTGTGTGTGTGTGTGTGTGTGTGTGTGTGTGTGTGTGTGTGTGTGTGTGTGTGTTGGTTTGTTGGTCCATTGGTCTGTCTCTCGGTCTTCGATCTGTCGGTCGGTCTGCATGTTTACCTGTCTGCCTGTCTGCCTGCCTGTCTGTCTGTTTGTCTGTCTGTCGGCCTATCTCTCTTTATATCGGTCTGTCTGTTGGCCTGTCGGTCTGTTTGTCGATCTATCTGTCTGTATGGCTTTCTGGCTGGCTGTTTACTTTGCAGTTTGTGTTTGGATGTTTGTTTGTTTGTCTGGTTGGTTGGTTGGTTGTTTGTTTTGTTGCTTGTTTTGAAATAATGTCTTTATTAATAAACGGAGCTTTACCAAATTATTTGCAGAGGTTGCATAATATTTCACGACAAAGAAAACCCGGCTTCGTCACCTTTGTCCTAGGTGCTTGAACAACATCATCGCTATTCCTCACCGGATCTTTAACAAATTAGCCATGGAGTTCTACATTCAGCCTAGAATATTGCATTTACAAAGAAAACACGGGCCCGTCATTTTTGCTCTTTCTCAACTTTGCTCTAAGTCGTAGGGTAACACCATTGCCATTTCTAAATGAATCTTTACCATAATTGGACCACACAAACAACACCCGAACAAAGAAAACGCAAATTCATTACTTCTGTTCTAAGTGTTTGGAGAACATTTTCGCCATTCATATATAAATCCTTATCAAACTTGTCAATTTAGACCTCAGATGTGTTATATCAATGTACAAGCAAAGAAGAATTTAGATAGTTCATTTATTGAATTCACATTAACAATAATATTGTAATTTTTAACGAATCTCTACCAAATTTGGGAAAATTTTTATGTGCACTCCAAAGAAAGAAGTACAAGACATCATTTGCGTTTGTCTTCTACGTTTGGAGAACAACCTTGTCATTTCATAATTTTTTTTTTTTTTTTTTTTTTTTTTTTTTTTTTTTTTTTTTTTTTTTTTTTTTTTTTTTTTTTTTTTTTTTTTTTTTTTTTTTTTTTTTTTTTTTTACAAAGTGATACATAGACAATAAAAATCAGGGTCTCTCACACTGTCCTAAATATCTTGACAACAATGACTCCATTTTTGGACCAAACTTTATCAGATTTTGGACTTGAGCTCCCATCCACCCCAGAAAATCCTGGTCCCTTTGTCTTTTGTTACCTTAGTCCGCTGTACTTGGTCATGCTTCTTAACAGATTGCTAATTTTGGTTTGGCGGTTCACGTTAATTCCAGACTAATGCATGAACAAATAAAATCTGAGTTTGGGCTTCCTCTTAGATATTTAACATCCGAGCAAAGCCGGCTTGTAACATTTCACAAATTACTTGAAATTTAAGTCAGCATTCCCTGTAAATTTCCATATATATACCGACTTTTCTTAGAAAAAAGGACAACTTCTATCTGTAAGTACAATTATTACTCGTTTGCTCGAAATTTTTTAATAGCCATATAATTCAATAAATACTCCATAGTTGCTATTCCAGTCATCTGCATTCCCATTACATCTCTAAACAAAGAATACAGTTGGCTTCTTCCATGAGTGAAAGTGTATTTTCTTTTTCTTATTTCTCTCCCAGGCTCCAGAAGAATACCGAGATAGATATTTTATTATGATGCTTATTTTCAGTGGGGCATAACTTTGGTGTGGATGCTATCGTGTTTGTTTATGTACGCACATGTATAGATGAGGAAAGTTATGTATCAGAATGGTTATGCATATGAATGTTCATACTCTGTATGTAGTACCATTAAAAGTATTAATAATATCAATATTATTACTGTTATTGATATCATTATTCCTACCACTAATTCTGTCGTTACTATTATTTTTCTTTCTTTGTTTTGCAACCTCCATCTTTGTGGAACTATGTAGCGAAACTAGGCAAGATCTGGCTCCCTCAGTCACAATTGATTGACCACACTACCTATTATAATTCATATCACAAACTTACATTAGTGTATTTTTTCATCTACTAGACTTTCAGACTTACTACCACTCTGATTTATGCCGAATTTCCCTGTGTGTGCTGCTTTAGGGAGGAGATGAAAGACTTAAGGGAACTGACTTAAGGAGGGAGAATGATAGTCTATATCTCATCCGTTTCACATCACTGTTTTTTTATTGTTATTTCTTTTCTACTATCACCTTTGCAAGCCGAGCGAAGAATGCCTTTGTATTTCGAACCATCTCTTCTGAAGTCGTGAATGTTACTGAAATAAATGACTCCCTCCACTATTACTACAACTCCAACTACTACTACTACTACTACTACTACTACTACTACTACTACTACTACTACTACTACTACTACTACTACTACTACTACTACTACTACTACTACTACTGCTGCTGCTGCTGCTGCTGCTGCTGCTGCTGCTGCTGCTACTACTACTACTACTACTACTACTACTACTACTACTACTACTACTACTACTACTACTACTACTACTACTACTACTACTACTACTACTACTACTACTACTACTGCTACTACTACTACTACTACTACTACTACTACTACTACTACTACTACTACTACTACTACTACTACTACTACTACTACTACTACTACTACTACTACTACTACTACTACTACTACTACTACTACTACTACTACTACTACTACTACTACTACTACTACTACTACTACTACTACGACTACTACTACTATTGCTACTGCTGCTGCTGCTGCTGCTGCTGCTGCTTCTACTAATATTAAATGAGATGAATCCGATAGAATGGGAAGAATGTAAGCAACATCAGCTGGCACTGAGTAACCCACAAACGCTAGAATTATATCTACATAAAACAACACTGCCACTGTAGTTGACAAACTTGTAGTCCTTAGATTTGAAAACATGAAAGCTATAAACTTCTCAAAGGTTACATTCCAAAGATTTTTCAACAACATTAGAGATGAATATATAACAACATTTGAATTAGCTGCTACAGCAACAGATCGGTCCCAGACTGAGTGAATACAGAATTGATGTAAACTGAGCAGTTCTGGCCGTAAGCGCAGACCGGGAATTGAAGTACGCAGTAAACCAACAGGATTGGACAGTAACTTGTGCAACATAAAGGCAGTGCTAGCATTGTAAAGATGGCTCAGATTACTAAAGACTGAAGGAAAACTAGCAGTGTGCATGACTCTCCCAATGAGATGCAAGAGGGATGCAGCAGCTAAAGACCAACGTGGTGAACAGTACACGAGAAATGGGAGGATGAATAACTGAGATGAACGCCTTAGTGAATCTGTGAAATTTGTGGAAAGTGAATTTGTCAAAAGACATTTAGCTTTGAAGCAGAGATTTATGAGATCGTAATATAAATGAACATTTCGATTTGATTATCTTACTTTCATATTCCACCTCTCATACCAACTTTATATAGAATGAATAGTCAGTAGACACACGAACCTCGTGACACGGCTGGTGAAATTCATCTGTCACAGTCAAACCTATATCATCCGCGTAGTCATACAAGTAATTAGTCGTGGTCTAAAATATATCCTTTGTGGAGTAGATATTGAACCGCAAGAGTCCTATTATGCCCTCATGAAGAAACAACTCACATGTGGACCTGATGCCAGTTGTTGAGGTAACTATCGACATTAACATGACGATTGCGTCCGTGTAAGAACTGCGTTAAAATCAATGGCACCGATCCATTGATTCTTATGCATTTCAAATTACACAATAGATCGTTGCACTGACGTGATAAAAAACTGCAGACATATTCAACTCTAAAACCCACGTCTCATGACCACGATCAAGCGTCGATTGATATCCGTAAGAAATATTCAATGGAGCGTCAGATGTGCTGAGACTTTTGTAATAAACAATTTCATTGTCCGGCACTAATGAAAGCGTTCCATCAATCATGAAAGGTGAGACGACCTCATTTATTATTATCATCATTATTTTTTCTTAATATTCAGGCGATAGAGATCGGTCGGTAGTTGGCACCACGGGGTAATAGAGCCCTTGGCAATGAGTGGGATATAGCCAACTTCCAAATAAGCAGAAGAAGATCTAGATCATATAAAACGTCTGAGCACTGTGCTAAGCTTGAGGACCACAATTGCATACAAAAAAATCTAATCCCACCATGTGACTCCACCTGTTTAACATTTTATTTTGAAGAAAAAAAAATCCACACAATGGTTTACCTCTGGTGGAATCATATTCCTTTTAATGACGATATGGTTGACAACTTTCTCTAGAGTACAGGTAGAATGAAATCCGCTTTCGATAAACAAGGAAGTATACAGGCAAAGATACAAAGATAAAAACAAACAAACAAACAAACAAACAAATAAACAAACAAACAAACAAACAAACAAACAAACAAACAAACAAACAAACAAACAAACAAACAAACAAACAAACAAACAAACAAACAAACAAACAAACAAACAAACAAACAAACAAACAAACAAACAAACAAACAAACAAACAAACAAACAAACAAACAAACAAACAAACAAACAAACAAACAAACAAACATACAAATAAGCAAACAAACAAGCAAACAAACAAACACAAAAACAGACAAGCAAGCAAACAAACAAATATAAAAAGAAACATACAAAACAAATAAACAACAAAAAAGACAAACAAACAAAAAAGAGCAAATAGTCTAATAAGAAAACAAGCAAACAAGCAACCGAGGAGAGGCAACGAACAATCAATCATAGAAGCAAGCAAACAAGCAAGCAAACAAATGAACAAGCAAATGAACAAAGAAATAAATAACAAACAAACAAGCAAACGAGCAAACAAAAAGAATAAATGAATAAATAAATAAATTAATAAATAAATATATAAATAAATAAATAAATAAATGAATAAATAGATGAATAAATAAATAAATAAATAAATAAATATATAGTAATAAACAAGGAATAATGAAGAATTATAGATAATACTAAACAAATAGATAAGTTAATTGATTTATTAGTAGATAAATCATCCATGTTATTCAAAATGCATTCTACTCCTTCTATGAAAAATGGTCTTCCTAAAGTGAATAGGATTGTTTGGCAATGATCAGTACATACATACATACTCGTATATGTACCAACGGCTTTTTCCCCCTTACAAAGGAGGTAGCCAAAGTCAAAGGCACAAGTCTACTCCCACCCATTTCATCCCCACATACTTCACTCTTATTCACCACTCCTCCCTCCCTCCTTTCTTGGCTCCTCCCGAATGATGGGTCATTCCTGCATGTGGCCCACTGCCCTGGGTCACAAGCAACGTAGCAAGGCAAAACACATCCACAGAGAGAGGATGGGCAGAAATTCCTTCGGGCTGCGTCAAATTATCCCTCACACATAATCCCTTACCCATCCGCCTCCTTTCATACATCATAGCATCATCCATACACAACCATTCTTCATTCACTTCTATCTTCTGTCTTCTCTCTTCCAACCTCAACAAACATTCCCCTCTTTCCCAATCACTTTTTACCACATCCATCTATCATATTGGTCCTCCCCTCATGTTCACTCTTTCCACCTCTGCCTTCCAGACTTCTTTTACTCATTTTTTCATGCATTTTTCCATGTGTCCAAACCATCCTAATACTCTTTCTTCAACCCTATCTTCCAACTCCCTTTCCACCCCTACTCTTCTACTCACCTTCTCATTTCTCAATCTATCCAATCTAGTAACCCCTACCGTACTTCCCAGCCATTTCATCTTAAATGCATTCAAACTCTTCCTCTCTTTTTCTCTTATGTTCCATGTTTCTACCCCATACAATGCTGTTGGAACAATCACTACTTCCTAGAATCTCCTCTTAGCATCCATTCCCTACTATCTATTTCTCATTACACTTTTTCATCCCCCAAGGCAATTACTTGCTTCTCTCAATCTACATTCTCCCTCCACCTCCACTCTCCTTCACGCTATATTAGTACCTACATATATAAAATTATCCACTTCCTCCTGTCTCTATCACTTAATACTCACTTCCAATTTGCCGTCATTCTTTCCCCTTCTACATCTCAACACTTTACTTTTACCAACATTTATCTTCAACTTCCTTCTTTCACACACCTTCCCAAACTCCTTCACTATACCCGTTGCACTGAGATCTGGCCGTTAGGGCGGAGCACTGGGAGTTCCCCTGTGGTGCCACATATAATTATTCTATAATTTCATTTTATTTTATAATTCTATTTTATAGTTTTATAATGTTGCCTCATATGATTATATTATAATTTTTTGTCACACACCACCACTGAGGTAAAAATCAAAGCAATGTTTTCTATACAAAGGTTTCGTTTCTTTAAGTCTAGATATGGCATATATGCATGAGAGAGCGACGTTGCCGCTACATCTAATCTCTGGCCCCGCCCCCCTCATACTGCATTCAGAAAACATTGCATCCACATGCACGTTCTCGCCATGGATGCCCACATGTGGCAACACCGGGAAATCTCCTAGCCCCGCCTTATCGGCCAATTCTCCTTGCGCTGACTATAGCTTCCTTAATCCCTCCTCTGATCCTAATACAAGCGCAGTGTCGTCAGTAAACAACAACTGGCTTTGTTCCCATTTTTCTCCATTTTCTTTAACCGTCTCCAATCTCCGGCCCATTACCCTTGCTATCTCTCGCACCACCCCATCTAAGTTGAACAGCCAAGGCGACCTAGCACATCTCTTGTGAAATCCCACCTTTATCTCAAACCTACTAATTCTCTCCATTTCTAATTCTACTCTCGAAAAACCTTACTACTCCCACAGGTTTCCCTTTATCCTATATATCTGTAATACTTCCCACAGTGCCTTCCTGTCTACCTTGTCCTAAGTCTTTTCTAAATCCATAAAGGCCAACAAAACATCATTTTCCTAAAGCTTCCTCACATATCTGTCTTACCACAAAAACCTTATCGACGGAACTACCATCTGTCGTAAACCCACACTGTTCCTCACCAATTACTCCGTCTGCTCCTCTCCTAATCCTCTCAATCAAAAACCCTTACACAAGCCCTCCCAACTACATGCAAAAAACTGATCTCTCCAAAATAACTACACTCACACCTTGTCCCCTTTTCCCTAGTAAAGTGGAGCTAAACAGGCACTCCTCCAATCCTCAGTCAGTTTACTCTCTTTTTAGACAAATATTAAACACACGAGCCTGTCAATCAGCACTATACCTCTTTTTTTTTTTTTTTTGACACTTCGCATGACGCTCATCTAACCCAGGTGCCTTATCTGCTCTCATATTTGTAGTAATTCCTTTCATTTTACAGTTCTTTATTTATCCTCCATTTTTCTCCTTCATCGCTGTCATTTTCTTAACGCTTCCCACTTCAACTACCTTCCCATTCCTTACTTCCTTCACTTTTAGCAACTCCCTAAAATACTCTGTCCATCTTCCTTTTACTACCGTTTCTTCTATTATCATCTCTCCATCTGCATCTTTTACCTTTTCTACACTACTTGATTCGCCTCCTCTTTCCTGTCTTAATTTCCTTCTAAAACATGTTTATTACTTTCAAAACTTTCTGTCATACTCTTACCACATTTTACACCTGCTCTTCTTTTTTACCTCATTTATCTTATGCTCTACTTCTCTTTTCTTTTCTCTGTATCTCTCATATACTTCTCTCGTCCTATTTTGTAATAATCTGTGAATGCTCGTTTCCTCTCTTCTACAACAAAATTTGCTTCATCATCCCACCACTTACTACCATTCCTTCTATTTCCTCCCGTCCCCTAGTTCCACACACTATATTTGCACACTTTGTGTTCCCCCTCCTTGAAACATCCCCATTCCTTCTCCACTCCTACTTCTATCTTATCCTTCACTCCATCCCACTCTTCTCTCAATTTCTTTTCGTACTCTTTTAAGAAGTTTACTTTAAGCACCTCCCTACATCCTGTCCTTTCCCACTTTCTCTATCTATCCTTCACTCTCAACTTACCTTCCACCAAAATATTATCTGATATTCTCCCAACTCTCTCCATTTAGAACATGTACATCCAAAAATCTTGCTATTCTCCTAGTTACCAGTATGTAGTCCATTAAAGCCTTATCTACCACCCTTCCATTCACCACCCTCTCCCATATGTACTTATGCTTGACTTTCTTCCTAAATACTGCATTTGCTATCATTAACTCTCTTTCTAGACACATCTCTAATATCAACTCTTCACTACAATTTTTTCCTGGAACTCCACACTTTCCAACCACTCCGTATATTGCATTATATCTTACCCTATCATTGAAATTCTCCTATACCACTACATTGACATTTTTTCAACTCTTTATAAACTCAAAGGGAGCTATTCAAAAAGCCTCCATTTTCTCTACAAGCTTCACATTACTAGGTCCATATGCACCTACAAAGATCCACATCTCCCTTTACAGTTTCACTTACATCCACATTAACCTTGAAGAAACCTCCTTCCACTCCACCACACGCTTACCTATCTCTTCTCTTACCAGTAGAGCCACCCATTCTCTCCCTTGCCCTCTCCTCACTCTTGACTCCTACCCAACTACACTCGCAAACTCAAGCTTGGCTCTCCCTTTCAACTTAGTTTTACTTAATGAAACACATCCATCTTTCTTCTCACATACATACTGCCTATCTCTTTCCTTTTATTCTCATCTGTACCACATCCACGCTAATTAAAAAGACACTCTTACGTCTGCTTTTTTTTCAGGAGAGAAGAGAGAAGGAGGGCTAGTCCTATCCCCGCCCCATTTTAGTCGCCTTTTACGATACAAGTGGGAACACTTACTGGCGGTACTCTTTCTCCTAACCACAGGGTTCGGTGAAAAGAAAAATGAATATTCAGAGAAGTGGTATGGGATAGCATTAACAGTGGGGAGCATCATAAGAGAGGAACAGTCACAGTATAATAAAGTAGCCTTATTACTCAATGAATAAAGATTTCCTTTATCTCAGACAAAATGATGTGTGGCTCTGATCGGCAGGGGCACCCATATATATATATATATATATATATATATATATATATATATATATATATATATATATATATATATATATATATATATATATATATATATATTTATACAGTATATATATTTATATATATACATAAATACATATATATATACATACATATATATATAATACATATATATATATATATATATAT
>NC_134784.1:49341884-49344384 GCF_046742065.1 Oratosquilla oratoria | reverse complement strand
CTTCTAATTCCATAGTAATGCATGTGTATAAACATGCCCACCTTCCAGACTGGAACAACACAACCGTATTAAATAAAGGATCACCCAAGAAACTTAGGAAGACAATTGAGGCAGCATACATTTACACTAATAACAACATTAACAATAGAGAAGGATTTATATGTCTAGCAAAAACCACAAGCTTATTAATAATAAAAGAATACGCAAATAAAATAGCAAGCTCTCCGAAGCGTCTCATGAGATGACCCGTCCATGTATAAAATCTGTTATGTTTGAGTTGTTAGCTTTGTGATCAAGACCCTGCGGGTCGAAACGTTAAAGCGTGAAATTCTCCCATTGCTCCTCGTCTGCTTCTTCCACCTTCAGTCTTTATATATATATATATATAAACACACACACACACACACACACACACACACACACACACACACACACACACACACACACACACACACACACGCACACACACACACACACACACACACACACACACACACACACACACACACACACACACACACACCCCGACTCGGTGGCACGTTGGTAGAGCGCTGAACTGGGATGTAGAAGTGCTCCCAGTACCCAGTTCGAATCCTGCCCAGGGCCGAAATTATTTCGGTATCGCTGTGCCTCGGGTCGTTACTCTGACTCTCGTGGGCGGGGAGTTGTGTGTGTGTGTGTGTGTGTGTGTGTGTGCAAGGTCATAGCATTACCCATAGATCGGACCTACGAGCTCTGAGCTCTCTTCCAGGAGGGAAATAGCTGTTGATCACGAGTCCAACACGTGATCCAAAGACCAAGTGAACACACACACACACACACACACACACACACACACACACACACACACACACACACACACACACACGCACGCACGCACGCACGCACGCACGCACGCACACACACACACACACACACACACACACACACACACACACACACACACACACACACACACACACACACACACACACACACACACACACACACACACACACACACACACACACACACACACACACACACACACACTAAGGATCGGGTAATTTCACTCACACCGACTATGGTCCTCACGATCACCCCGAGCAAGTCTCTATGCAGCCACCCTTCCCACTACAAACAACTCTCCACAGGTTCGATCAACTTGCCCCATCCATGATTTTTGCAGGCGTTTCCTTCACTTGCTCAAACTAGGGATATCTGTCTTGGAGCTAACCCGTTACCTACAGGTCTCATGAACTTTGCCCTGATGTTGCAGATTCCAGCTGCCTTTCCATCATTCAACTTACTAACAGCCTCTTTGACCTCTGTCAGGGAGGGTTGAGATTCGTCTATCGGTGGATTAGGAACCACCACATGACCACCAGGAGGGTCACCCATGAGGAACTACTCAAAGTGCTTGGCGGAACGACAACACTCTCCTACAACTGACACTAGCTCGCCATCAGTCTCTCCATACATGTGGTGAGGACACTAAGATCATGAAAAGTTTGACATATATGGGTAGTGTAATTCATAACAGTGGTGAATCATGTCAGGAGGTACTTCAAAGGATTTGTATTGTCCATTGTGTTATAGACTCGCTCAACCAGGTAATATTGGGTTGTCTATATTTATGCAGAAGGACTAAGATTCGAATCTTCAAGTCACTTTTGTTCCCTTCCTTGTTATACAGCTGTGAGACATGGACGATGAATGTTGACTTGAAGAGGCGTCTCGATGTCTTTGGTACCAAATTTCTTTGGAGAATCGTGGGGTATCACTGTAATGACTTCATATCAAACCAGAGACTGTACTGTGAGATTCAATCTAGGCCAGTTACCAGCATGATTCGTGAACGTCAACTCCGGCTATATGAGCATGTGGCACGTTCCCCTGATGTTGGTTCTACTCGCAGGGTTGCCTCCACAATGGACAACCCTAGATTGAGGCGACAAAGGGGACGCTCACAGAATTCATGGATGGGGCAAGTTAAACGAACCTGTCGAGAGTTGTTTGTAGTGGGAAGGGTGGCTGCATCGGAGATTGCTTGGAGAGACGGTGGGGATTTTTGCCGACGTGTGATTGAAGCAACGCGCTCCCGGTCGTATGTCCCTTGAATCCGGGTTTTGGATTCACACAATCCCTGGCGTGTAGGAGTAATGAAACCCATATCAATGCTTCAATATCTATTTACACGACAAAATCAGTGGGACCTCCTGCAGTGTCTCACCTACGGACTGGTCGGCATTGTGGTGGCATTGACCTTCTGTGACCATTGATAACTACAGATTCTGTTGAGGTCAGCATTTTAGTTTGAGGCTACAGCTAGTATCTAAACTCTCCATTATCATGTGAAAATACATTGTCATAGAATTACACAAATGAACTTATCAGTATCAGTAAATGCATCTGAATGTGGTGTGTGGTCAAATGGTTATAATTCTTCTTTTTACGAACGTAATTGTCAAGGTCATTATTCAGAGGCATCGATTCTCCATCAGGCAATGTTCACGTGATC
>NC_134784.1:49329384-49331884 GCF_046742065.1 Oratosquilla oratoria | reverse complement strand
TATATATATATATATATATATATATATATATATGTGTGTGTGTGTGTGTGTGTGTGTGTGTGTGTGTGTGTGTGTGTGTGTGTGTGTGTGTGTGTGTGTGTGTGTGTGTGTGTGTGTGTGTGTGTGTGTGTGTGTGTGTGTGTGTGTGTGTGTGTGTGTGTGTGTGTGTGTGTGTGTGTGTGTGTGTGTGTGTGTGTGTGTGTGTGTGTGTGTGTGTGTGTGTGTGTGTTTATCTGCAATGGGAAATGGGACTGGGAAGATTGCAACAATTATCGTTGTTCTTCATTCCTCAGTGTGCCAGCTAAGGTGCTAGCCATCCCGTTACTGACTCGGATTTGTTCACATGACCAATCTGAGTTCACATCTCGTAAGTCAGCAACTGATCGGACCCTAGCGCTTTGTTTCAACTGGGGTTTCTTACAGCCAA
Source organism: Oratosquilla oratoria (assembly GCF_046742065.1). Taxonomy (NCBI): domain Eukaryota; kingdom Metazoa; phylum Arthropoda; class Malacostraca; order Stomatopoda; family Squillidae; genus Oratosquilla; species Oratosquilla oratoria. The sequence continues at coordinate 49,331,457 of NC_134784.1, read as the reverse complement.
TGAAAGCGTCTGATTTGGTGCATTATTGGTGGTTTTGGGATCTTCTGCGGATCCGTGTGGTGCCTGCGAAGATTGTTGACATAATGTCTTGAACAGTACGGGTGTTTAGCTTCTTTCTTGTTGATTCAGAAGTGAGGCAAAGGTGTGTCCTCGCCTTAACATTTCTCAACACCTGCAAGGATTGGTATTGGACATTTGTCGATCAATGTTGCTGCTGAGGATCCATTGGCAATACTAAGGTTACTAAACTTATCTTTGTTGATGATGCATTTCTTGCGGAGTCGTTGGAGGTCCTGGTTGCATCCCTCGAGTCATTGCACAGGAATGTGAGACCGTTTAGTGTCATGGACCAGGTCTAAGGTCCATCCATGAAGTCTTGAAAAACTTCACAGAGCAGTGGTGGGTCATGTCAGGAAATCTTTTGAAGGGCTAATATTGCCCATGGTGTTATAAGCTCGTACATTCACAGTATATGACACCGTCGATATTTATGCAAGGGAATTAAGATTCGAATCTTCAAGTCACTTGTCCTCCCTGTCTTGCCGCATGGCTGCAAATCATGGACATTAATTGCTGAATTGAAGAGCTGGTGTCCATGTCTTTGATACCAAGTGCATCCTGAGAATACTATTTAGGATTCACCTTCCCTTTAATTTTGTTTTCTTTTGTACTGAGCCAGGCTCTCACTAGTGAGTTGGGGCTGTATTCTTTTTATAGGACTGACCTTCAAAAAGTACATGACATCGGGTCAGCTTATTTACATCTGAAACGGAACCGGCCAGCTTCGTAGACTTTCTTTATGCTAAGGGTTCTCGGTAATTATTGATGAAAATATTAGGAAGAGGACGAGACTAGGAAATAGGGTTGGATATTTTCTCAAAGTACAAGAACTTAACTCGAGGTGAGTATCGTTTATGAACTTCAAGTCTTGAGGAAATTAGTTTCCTCCCACGAATCTAAGTTCCAAGCTTTGGAGCACAAACTTAAAATAGAGTAATCTATCAAAATAACTCAGAAACTGGAAATTGGTCAACTTAAAAAGAATATTGTCTATAGGTGACCTAAAAGAATAAGCATTCAGTACCACAAAGATATATAAAAGCACATAGAGGGTGATCATAAAGCCATCGGATTTATATACATAGTTTAAGAGAGGGCTTGGAGCAAGAGAAAAGAAAATGACAATATAGAATGAAAGGAATTTGAAAAAGTAATACATGACCGTAGGAAAAACTATTTGTGTCATAACTGCAAACAGTACTCAACGGACTAACCAAGACCATCCTGCAGGATATATTTCAAATAAAGGGGAGGGGGGATGGCAGAAGAAATACTGGATAGATAACATCATTAAGCGGACCAGCGAGAAATTTGCCCAAATTTTCTCCCGTGACCGCAACGGATGGAGTCAACTAGTGAGCCGCTCCTTAATGCAGTACCCCTATAATCGCAGTGACAGTGGCAGTGATAATTGCAGGCTGAGAACAGGTTCATATATTTTACTGTGGAACGAGAGATACGATATATATTTATAAAATAAAAAGAAGTTTCCTCCTCAATTATTGGAAGCCTCTGAAATGCATAAGCCTAATTAAAAAAGTGTTTAGATTAGGTTAATATAAAATAATGCACGCTAATTAAGCCACGACAAATGTGGTAATCAGCATGTATTAGCAGATAAAGGTCAGTTTAAGTACATTTGGACAAACGACCAAGGTTGAAAACAAGTAGAGTATGGGAAGATGTAAATTTGACTCTGACGAAATAGTAATGAGAGTATGAGATAGTGCAAGAAACTTAAAAGTGGAATATGTCATATTGGAAATCTCTCCTCAGAATAAGTTGTTAAACAAGTCTTTTTCCCCTATTTTTTTTAAACAAAAGTGACAATCTAAGCTTTCTGAGACAATCTAATCATAAAGAGGTACATTAGAAAGAATGGTTGGTATGTGATAATAAGATCACTGGGGTTACACATTGGTAAATATTACAGTGAATAAACAATGAATCATTGGGTAATACTTTAGACTCTAGTATGGGAGGAATTCACTCCGATGAGACTGCTAACCAAAA
>NC_134784.1:49312868-49320368 GCF_046742065.1 Oratosquilla oratoria | reverse complement strand
AATATATGTATGTATGTATACATATATCTATTATATATATATATATATATATATATATAAATACGTATATATATATATATATACATATGTATATGTATATATATATATATATATATATATATATACATACATACATTTACTTTTTTCTTCATAATTCAAACTCTGTATAAAATAGTAAAAGGCTTCAGAATGTTGACCCATTTTACCGACATCTGTTTCAAACCATTACAAATGGTCATATTCAGGGTAATACAATTTATCAAGACAAACATGGGTATATAAGGCCGAGTAAAAACGGCATTGAGAGGTCACTTGTAAGGTGGGGATCTGTCTACACTACCGAGACGGTGTGTGTGTGTGTGTGTGTGCGTCTGTGCGTGTGTACATGTGCGTGTTTGTCTTTGTGTTTCTTTTGAGAAGACCTAATCCAAGGCCACAGCACCCGAAGTCAGTCCGAGGTTTAGACCGAGTCTGAGAACAAATCATTCATATCCAATTCCAGAACCTGTGAGAAAACCCTTATATTCAGTGTTTGAATCATGTTTAATTCATCATGATATGCTTGTAGTCATGGACTTGCATTTGTACTTTTCTCTACAGTTAATCTTTCAAACATTCAGTTACTGAAACATGAAATAGATAAATTGATGAAAGCGTTATTAATAGTAAGATATTTTCCGTAATAGCGTTTAGGTGTTGACAGTTTGCAAAATTTGTGTATTGCCCCGTATTTCTTTATCGTATTTTCTTCATATGCCTCATGGCCATGGTATACAACTTGAATAATTCTTGGAATAACATTCATGTTAGGAGATGCATTACCACATGAAACATTCGTATACAATAACAAAAGTCATGTTATAGTACCCCATACGGTACAGTATTATACGAGTACACTATCCATGTACAATACTTAAATTATGCATACATTCTGTTATAAAATCTACTCAGCTGTTTTACTTCAATAGAAATATTGCTGTAATAAAGTTAAGTGAAAATCACGTATGGAGGTTAACGTATTCTCATTCAAAATAAAAAGTACACAAATCTTATTCTAGCTCACTCTAGGTATATTATTTATGTACATACCTACATACAATTATCAACAATGATTTCTTACTTATGGTAAAAATAAAATCATACTGCTCTACATCTCCTCTTCATACTACTACTACTACTACTTATACTATTACAGTACAGATATAGTGGTCCCTATATTTGAAAAGGAAATTTGAGGAAATTATATAGGGATTTTACTTATGTCAAGGGTGAATTATATGAAAGAACTCTAGGAAGAAGCCTAAAGAACATCACGGAGAAGTTGGGAAACTGACAGCAAGTATTTAGACAAGGAAGAGGATCTTTGAAGATTATTTTGGAAGAAAAAAAAGATAAAAATGGAATAAAGGCGCGCATATCACATTCATAGATTTGGAATAAGTATTTGGCAGAATAGATAGGGCAAAACATTGGGAAGTGGTAGGAGACCAGCATTACCGTATACCACAGAATTGTTCATAGTGATGAAAAGTTTATATCAGAACAATAAGAGTAAATAACAGGGAGATAGAAAGTAGATTTTTTAACGTGGAGACAGGAGTAAGACAGGGAGGTGTTTTGTCACCATTACTGTTTTTCCACATCATAGAAAAGTGTATGAGAGAGATTTGTACCAACGAGGCCAAGGGAATAACAATGGCGTACGCAGATGATGTGGCTAATATAAAGGTAAACCAAATTGATTTACAAGCTGCGATAGATGGCTGGCAGAAAACAACGAGAAGGAAAGGTCTACAACTGAACGCAAATGAAACCGAGGTTATGAATGTCAAGAGAAATAGAGAAGAATACAAAATATACATAGATGAACAACAACTAAGGCAAGACAATAAATTCAGTTATTTTGGAGTTTTATTTCCACAGGATAATCACCATGAAAGTGAGATCCCGAAAGGAATATAAAGAATAATAACAATTATAATATGAATGTCAGCATTTTGTAACTCTAAAAAGACAAAAATTGACCCATTAAGTGTAAAACGGTTATTTATACTACTATATCAAGACAATTCCTAATGCAAGGTTCAGATATATGAAACATGACGAAGAATTTTTTTTCTATAGAACCACAGGAATGAAAGTATTGAGAATTATTATGGGAGTCACCAGAGGAGATAGGATCAGAAACGAGAATATAAGTAAACACCTGGAAGTAGAACCAATTGTAGAAAGTATAGGAAGAAACAACATGAGATAGTATGGGCATGTAAAATGAATGGAAGATAATACATGTCTTAATACTGTAAATATATGTAGTGGCAACCATGAGGATAGAGGCCGGCGTGAAGGCCTAGAAAGAGACGGTTAGGTTGTGCAAAGATGGATTTAGAGAGAAGAAATTTAACAATAGAAGAAATAAGTTAAGAGAAATTAAGATCATATCGCCTGAAGGAGTCTGATCATAAAGCCGACGACTGACAGATGATAACATCTACCTGGCATCAGGTGAGAGAGGAAAGTACCTTTGGTACTTCTGATTCTACTACTACTGTTACTACTTCTACTATTGATGTTACTACCAATACTACTACTACTACTGCTATTACTACTACTTCTACTACTACTACTACTACTACTACTACTACTACTACTACTACTACTACTACTACTACTACTACTACTACTACTACTACTACTACTACTACTACTACTACTACTACTACTACTACTATAACTGTTTATTAATAAACGAACACTATTATCATGTAGCTGTGTGGTGATGGCAGGTAAGCTCTATCCTCCAAAGATAGAATGGTTAAATCTCCCCTAAAATCACGCAGATCTCTTAAGTTTTATTGCTTCTTTCCAGCACCCCTTTCAAAATTCTTCTTTACCACTTCCATAAATCCATCTCGTCGACACAGTATTTTCTCCATGGGTAGAATCGGTCATAACCGACAAAATGTAAAATACTAGTTTCTATTGGTATTGATATCAATGTAATTGCTACCATACTTCTATTATAATAAGGCATCAAACAAGGCAAAGTGTGTACCTAATAGTACTATAAAGTTGTGGTTGTGAACTAAGAGAGTCATCAATCGTTACAAAGGTTTACAAAGGAAAAGCATAGCTTCTTGTCCATAACAAAGTCGGATGCTAAGAATAGATTGTTAGAGGGAGAAAAGAACAAATCCCGGTGAGCAAAAGCATATGTCCAAAGTGTCCAGGAGGTTCAGTACATGCTGATACATGTCAGGAAACACAAGATAAGATATACTTTATTAATCCGGAGATACGATTATAAACGTTGTCCAGACTGATGTACCGGGCACAATTTCTGACGTATTTGAGCCTTGAATGGAAATCGCATTTTACGTCAATGTGACATTGATTTTTGACCTAGATTCAATATAAGTGACAAGATTCATCCTTGGAATCGTCTTTGCAAGGTAACATTATATGTTTATGATCAAAGCAAGTTAAGAGGACAAAACATGTGACAGACAGACAGACAGACAGACAGACAGACAGACAGACAGACAGACAGACAGACAGACAGACAGACAGACAGACAGACAGACAGACAGACAGACAGACAGACAGACAGACAGACAGACAGACAGACAGACAGACAGACAGACAGACAGACAGACAGACAGACAGACAGACAGACAGACAGACAGACAGACAGACAGACAGTACAAAAAGCATACTTATTTAAAATACTTTCGACAAGTAGTAAAGAAGCAGAACAAACAATTGGAAGACGTTACCGCAAATTGCTTAGGTGTTTATATAAATAAACATTAACACTTCGAAACCTTCTAAATTGCATTGTCTATTTAAGAAATTTACTCCATTCATTACATATCTATCCTTTCACATCATACATAACGACTCAACCAACACCGTAGCATTGATCAGGCAACATTATTAACACTTGTCTTTCCCCACACATCTCATTCCTGAAAAAAAATGAAACTATTTTATTTTACCTTCTCTCCCCTATTTTTCTATTTACATTCCTCCTATAGCTCTTCCTACACCTCTTTCTCTTCCATTCTTCTTTTCTTACCTCTACCTTTATCCTCCTCTCTCTAACTCGCATTTTCTCTTCGTTACTTGAAAGCTGTAGAATAGAAATGCCTTTTGCCTACTTTCACTTCCTCTTCTCTTTGCCCTCTCTCCGTTTCTCTTCCAAAATTGCCACTCCCTGCTTCCTTCCCTCCTCTCTCTCTCTTTCTATCTCTCTCTCTCTCTCTCTCTCTCTCTCTCTCTCTCTCTCTCTCTATATATATATATATATATATATATATATATATATATATATATATATATAGATACATATATATATATATATATATATATATATATATATATATATATGCAAAGTAGACCACTTGGAAAAATTGCACTGAAGATGTAATATACGAAAGCGCTCTGCTTCGTTAGTTTCTTTTTTCCAAGTGGTCAACTTTGCATAAGTGAACACACGTACCCGTGTTCTTATTAGCATATATATATATGTATATATATATATATATATATACACATATATATGTATATATATATGTTTGTGTGTGTGCGTGCGTGTGTGTGTGTGTGTGTGTGTGTGTGTGTGTGTGTGTGTGTGTGTGTGTGTGTGTGTGTGTGTGTGTGTGTGTGTGTGTGTGTGTGTGTGTTTTCTGTGTGTGTGTGTGTGTGTGTGTGTGTGTGTGTGTGTGTGTGTGTGTGTGTGTGTGTGTGTGTGTGTGTGTGTGTGTGTGTGTGTGTCTATATATTCATTTGTATGTATTTGTCTGTCTGTCTGTGTGCCTGTCTGTCTGTAAGTCTATCTTTCCTCTCCCACCCTCTGTCCCGTGCAGGCACGTGAAGCACCACTGAATCCCTTTTTCTTGCTGTCCTACATCCCCACCAAAGACTTTTTTTGACTTCGATCTCATTTTCCCTCCACATGCAACCTTCTCTAATCACATGATTCTCCTTTTTGGTCTTCCCCTAATCCACTAGTCGTTTTCCAGTCTTATCCAATTCATCGTATAAACTCACCTCTCCTCTTTCATTCCTAGCCACGGTATGCTTTCCTTTGCCAATTCTATTAGAAGCAAATGTACTATGATTACTACCATTAACAGTGCAGCTGCCATAATTAGCGCAATCAGCAATACTTTCATCAATAACATTATTATTCACACCACTAATATCACCACAAACATCATCATCAAGTGAAACCTTTACTATCACCACTAACATTCCCATCACCTCGTATTCTTAGCTAGATCTATCTCAGCACAAACAACGATCGCCAATACACGATCGCCAATACTGCTACGTTTAATTCCACACGTTGCTACTAATACAAAGAAAGTTAAGAAATGCCGCAATATATACAATCCGTCAAAACACAATGTGTCGTTCGTCTTGCTTAGTCGTGAGAAGTTACTCTTGGTGGGTTTTCGAAAAGATACCAAAGCCATATTTTGTCATCACAAGGAAGATAAAATACCAAAGTTGAGCACGTGGTAATATTAGGGTGAGATTACACCAGGAGGCGGTTAACTGAGGCCGATGTTGAAAACTTTGTCCTGTGTGCTCATTCTTCCAGGACCAATAGAAGTCACCGGTAGGTCCTGGATTCGAAAGCGGACCCATATCCTGTGAATATGATCGGAACCAAAACGGAAATTAGGACGCCTCATGCATTTTATCTGGGGCTCACGTTAAGCTAAGGTTAGCCCTCTTACCACAAAATGGGAGACTCGGGCTCTATACTCAAGAAGTGCTGAGTTTGTTCAAATCTTTAATGGCTTTCCAAACTTTCTCTAACAAAGGACATAAAAGATCTACCACAGTATATTGATGTCACATTTTAATGCTGGAGACTTGTCATTTTGATCTAACTAAATACATTGGTTTTAGACTACATTCACATCCACAGCTATTTCCATACGCTCACCACTACACATGCAACTTACACCATCAATATAACCTTACCAACCACCATGTTAAGGTAGAGAGGCTTTATTGTACACTAGGGGATAGGTCAATGGTCCTTCACTGGACCCAAAGGCTGAATAACTTTACTTTAACTGACATCAGACGGTTTTATACGGCCAAGAAATAATAAAGAAATCGCTGTACAAAGGCTTGTAACCTATCTTGATTAACACGTTCAGGGATGGTGTAGTTTATCTTAATTACTGCAAGGTAATTCTGCACACCATGAGGAAATAGCTCTCACTAACCAAGGGGCTACAAATTTGCATAAAAAACTTAAACACAACCACATGATTGTCTTACTATACATTTTCAGTATCTTTCTGAATTTAACAATCATGTACTCCCATCTTGAAAAAACATACAGTGATGATTCTTTGTAGCGTTTAACATATTTTCATAGGAAACACTTTTCGTAAGAATCAACGAGTTCATTCACTGTGGAACTCTACTGCCTTACATTCCTTTGCCTGCCTACCATTCAGACCCTTTCAAAAGAGATGTTTCAAAACACTGTAAAGATATTTAATGTTGACTTTGTCAATTCTCCCTTCTTTCCAGAGCTTTATATATATTTATATATATATATATATATATATATATATATATATATATATATATATATATATATATATATATATATACATATTTATATTGTATTCTGTATCATCTTTTTCACTAAATTCTTCTTTAGTGTGGAAAATAGAATAAAATCCAGATCCTAAGCAAATCAAGTCACCTGTCCTCGACTCAGGTAAAATATGCAAAGTGGCTTTTGGTCTTAACAAATTTCAAAAGGTAGCATACTATAAATGTTTTGTCTATCTAACGCCAGGAGGCTTTATTCACTTAAAAGAAACCTATAGTTCATATAACCCCTCAGCCTGAATATTTCGGATCTGGACATTGTATGGAAGTTTTCATCCAGCTGAATCGTAGGAGTTCATTGGGCTGAAACTTTTATGGTCAGAAACCTTCCCGCTAAGGAGAAACTTTTGAATAACTGATTTCTTTCCCTCTCTTGCCACCTTTGTTATGCACTAGGCAGCTTCATTGCACTATGGTGTCTATTATGTATAAATATTGTCCCGTCACCCCACTTCGGTGGGATTTCGTTGCATGACTTCAAAGGCTTTTTCTTAGTCAAAAAATCCATACAATCCATACAAGGTGTCAACGCAACAAAAGAGCTTAATCTAAGCAAAATATTTTCCGTGTAACAAAGCCCATTTAGTTAAATAAAGTTAAAATTATTCAGTTATATACATTATCGCTATAATTTCCATTTTCACTAACATTTTCATTACTACTACCACTACCACTACCACTACCACTACCACTACCACTACCACTACCACTACCACTACCACTACCACTACCACTACCACTACCACTACCACTACCACTACCACTACCACTACCACTACCACTACCACTACCATTACCACTACCACTACCACTACTACTACCACTACCACTACCACTACCACTACCACTACC
>NC_134784.1:49277868-49285368 GCF_046742065.1 Oratosquilla oratoria | reverse complement strand
AACATACATATATGTCTATCTATATACTTATAAAATTCTGATCATCTTGTTTGTTACCTTGCTTGTTTGAAACTGTCACCCAGCCAATCAGAAGAAGAGATATGACGTCACGACTGAGGATCAGCCAATCAGAAGAAATAATAAGAGATATGAATTCACGACTGAGGACCAGCCAATCAGAAGAAGAGACATGACGTCACGACATCCGCTCTGTGGGTCTCAAGGAACTCCAGCGCTGAGCGCGAGACAATAGAACTGTTACTTTTCCAATTTGTCATTTTTGGAATTTACAATTTTCTGATTACATATTTTCTGACCATTGATATTTAAAAATTTCATATTCAGTATTCAAAAGTATAGCTACCTCCAGAATTATCTTCTATGAGGCATAATGAGTTTATCAAAATATGATTCGTAGTGTTCCAAGCAACAACGACATGACGTCACAATTTTCCGATTACATATTTTCTGACCATTAATATTTGAAAATTTCATATTCAGTACTTAAAGTGCATCCAACTCCTGAATTAGCTTTATGAGGCATAATGAGTTTATTAAAATATTACGAACCGTATCAATCATATGATGCGTAGTGTTCCAAGCAACGACGACATAACGTCACAATCTTCTAATTCCAAGATTGATTTTTTTCTTTTTTATCTGAAGGAGACAATATTCAGTTTGCAAAAATTCAGTTTCCAATTCAATCAACGTTTGCCATGACCATTCATAAGTCTCAAGGACAGACTTTTCAGAATGTTTTACTTTATCTAGACAAACCTGTATTTCAGCATGGACAATTGTATGCTGCGCTGAGTAGAGCTAAGTTAAAGGAAAATATTAAACTGTTTTTAGATAACTCAAGTTGTACAAAGAATATTCTAAATATAAGAGCATATCATATGATGCGTGGTGTTCCAGGCAACGACAACATGACGTCACAATCTTCTGTTTTTCACTTCTTATAACTGATTAAGTCACTGCCTTCGTCTACTGAATAGAGCATTTCTCAATAAAGATTTTATTGACCGTTTTATTAACAACCTATCATTTGAAATTTTATTTGATCCAACGGGTTACGGGTGGTCTAGTATATATATATATATGTATGTATATATATATATATATATATTATATATATATATATATATATATACAGTATATGAAATAATATTAAAACAAATAATATATGTATATGTATATACATATATATATATATATATATATATATATGAATATATATATATATATATATATATATATGTATATACATATAATCGAGAATATGTTATCATAGGAAAATATATTGAATTGTATTATTGTATTAACTATTTCACTAGCAAAGAACACAACCGTTTGGTTACGAAGAGATATAAATATCAAACCCATAGACACTAATTCTTACTCTAACAGGAATTTCCTTCTCTTCTTGCCTAAATCTGCACGCCTTTCATTCATATGGTTCACAGTGAATTTACGACTACATGCACTTCATTAAGGAAAACACAGTTTTAGGTACAAAATAGCTTATTTGATTTAACTATAGTAACTGAGTTAAAGAACCTTAACAATTGAGGAGCTTGAACAATTAAAATGCTTGCATAATGTATTGCAGTTTAAAAAATATTACCTAAATAATACAAATGCAAAAAACAAAACAGTGATGAATATCAGATTAAGAAAAAGTTATCTGTAGTAAATGCATTATTAGCATTATACTAAATAATTTATAGTTTGTCCTATTTTCCTCTCTATTTTAAGACATTTGTTATAGATATTTTCATAGTTTTCATTTTGTATTTTTTTTCCCATCTTCACCTATCTTCATTATAAGTAGACTTACCTATCTATTTTTTCTTTGTTTTTGGATTTTGTTCTTACTTTTATTTATGTTCATAAGTATGCACGAAATGTTAACTAATTTTTATCTTTTTTGAATCAATTCTTTTTCGTAGATCTTTGCTTCCAGCTTAGTCTAAATATTCTTTGCTGCTTTATAGCTTCCTTTAATCTGTGCCTATTCCATTTCTTCCTCATCATACATTTTTATTAATTATTTTTGTTTGCTTGTATTAAACCATTCACATCGAGCGAGTTGTAGCCTTCTCTTTCTGTCTCTGCGGGCGTGAGCGTGTTTGCGTGCGTGCGTGTGTGTGTGTGTGTGTGTGTGTGTGTGTGTGTGTGTGTGTGTGTGTGTGTGTGTGTGTGTGTGTGTGTGTGTGTGTGTGTGTGTGTGTGTGTGTGTGTGTGTGTGTGTGTGTGTGTGTGTGTGTGTGTGTGTGTGTGTGTGTGTGTGTGTGTGTGTGTGTGTGTGTGTGTGATTTTGTGGGCTCCCGCACAATAACGATTGTAATTTATGTACGAGTATACTGAAAACGTGCGTTTTAATGGCTTAGTAATCCCATTCTTGGTTAATGGATCATAAATCTCAGTAAGTGAACCTATATTTCTAGATACGCTTTTTATGGGAATATGAATGTTTAAGTACGAGGACTCTTGAGTACAAGAAGTGGTTCAGGCTCTTTAGCATGGTGATATGCTGTAGATAATGTCTGAGAAATTTTTAGTTATATGCAGTAGAGACTTGCTACTGCGCGAAGGAGGGACTTGACCTTTCGAGGTACCCTCAGAAACAGGTTTGTTCCCTCAAATTCATAATATCCTGTCCTAAAAAAAAATATGCCACATAAAGTACATCACTATTTTTACGGGCTGACAACAAAGAAAAATATCATCAATTCAATGAAAACTAAGCAGAGTTTGATTATGGGCTGGAAAAGGAAGTAAAAGCCAAGTTAACAATGAATGAAAAAGTAGTAATAGAAAAAGGAAAATTAGCACTAATCCATAAGAAGGTAAAAAGAATATATAAGATAGGTGGTGTTATGAGGAATAATAGTTTGAAATATTCATGAGCCTTGGAGATATAAAAAACAAACAAACAAAAAAAACAGCAGTCATAAAACATATCTTCCAGCAATAAAGACGACTGGCATCGTCTGGAAAAATGTATCTTGCACTGATAAGAATATCTGGGAGAGCTTGGGGATACATACATCTACCATTACCAGACACCTGGAAGGATATGTTTTTCAACGTTGGACATGAGGATGCTATATAGATATATCTTTCCTGAATTGGGTGCTAAGTATAACATCTCTGGCTAATAAAAATATCTGGTATATCTATAAATCACGAAAATTAAAATGCAAAGTGTAACTGGAAAAAATTATGTATCCTTAGAAAATATATAAATGCCAAGCAAGAAAGGATCTTAAAAAATCATACAAAACAAATGCGCTTCAAGTTTTGATAAAACTATCAAAACATACAACAAAATATAGCTAAACGCCTTGTTAAACTTTTACGCCAATTTTTCTTGCAACAAAATACACGTGTGTTCAAAAAAAAATTCCTTGTGAAAAATATAGAAAGAACATGAGTGAAGCAATTCAATTTTTGTATAAAAAAAAAACGAGCAAGAATTAGCTCAGTATCATCACTGCCAGATTTTTTCCTGTGGCAAAGAAATAAAGGATACCTATCCACCGACATTATTATCTACACACACACACACACACACACACACACACACACACACACACACACACACACACACACACACACACACACACACACACACACACACACACACACACACACAAACACACACACACACACACACACAACACACACACACACACACACACACACACACACACACACACACACACACACACACACACACACACACACACACACACACACACATACACACACACAAACACACACACACACACACACAAACACACACACACACACACACACACACACACACACACACACACACACACACACACACACACACACACACACACACACACACACACACACACACACACACACACACACACACACACACACACACACACACATACACACACACACACACACACAGGCATATCTATATATATATATATATATATATATATATATATATATATACATATGTATGACACACAGGGAACCCACAGTCGGAGAAAATAAACTTCGAATAGAGAAGAATCCTATATATCGGCCAACAACTGTAGCCCTCTTCAGGAAAGTACATAAGACAGAGGACAGAGGGGACGTATAAGCTACAGGAAAGAGAAGGAATGTGGACAGATGGCATCACTCAGGAGCGGGGCAAAATGAGGTGGCGGAGGAGGGTGAGGTGAGGGGGGGTTGTAAGCTCCGTACCAGCCTACTAACCGCCGCGCGTGAAATAATGTCAGGTGTCCACTGCCCTTTAGATATATTAATATTGGGGTATTCCTAAATGAATGCTGATTCAACTATTTTTCTCCTGAAACCGCAGTGGGACTTGAACACTAATCTGGCCTTACCCCAGTCGAAAGAATGATTTTTATTTTTGACATGAAGAAATACAGCCGAATTTTCTTGCCCATACCTAATTGACCTTTCATGTATGGCAATTACGGAGGTTTCCACCATACAATTCTTAAACTCCTTTGAGATAAAGAAGAGTTTAATCAGTAGAACTTTCCGGTCTATTCAACAATATATATATATATATATATATATATATATATATATATATATATATACAAACATATGTATGTATATGTATATATATATATATGTACACACACACGCACACACACATCTATCTATCTATCTATCTATCTATCTATTATATATATATATATATATATATATATATGTGTGTGTGTGTGTGTGTGTGTGTGTGTGTGTGTGTGTGTGTGTGTGTGTGTGTGTGTGTGTGTGTGTGTGTGTGTGTGTGTGTGTGTGTGTGTGTTTGTATATATATATATGTATATATGTATGTATGTATGTATGTATGTATGTATGTATGTATGTATGTATGTATGTATGCATGTATGTATGTATGTATGTATATATATACATATATATGTATATATACATGTACATATATATACAACTTATGATATTACGGCAAGACTGCTTCGAAGACATGTGGTCAATGTGACAAATAAACCAAGCAACTCCTTGCATGGTGCAAGAAGAGACAAGGAGGGGCGGTCTATGAGGTGAAGTGTATTGACTGCAACGCACACTACGTTGGAGAGACAGGGAAAAAGCTGGAGACGAGACTGCAAGAACACCTCAGAGCAGTGAACAGGAGGGACCAGATTTCGGCAGTATTCAAACATTGTGACGAGTATCATCATGAGTTTGATTGGCAGGGCGCGGGTGTTTTGTAAAAAGCAACAAGAGGGTAGCAGGCTGTTTTTGGAGGCGTGGTTTAGTGATAAAGACAGCATATACACATCCACCACACCTAACCCAATTTTGAGAGAGGCAAGCTAAAGGATCAGCGGAACAGACTCCCAATAGCAGGCGAGAACCTAGGAAAGGATATGACCAGGAGCAGGAGAGGGAATTTTCATCCACAGCCACGCCAGGACAAAATCCCATACTTTTGGTCACTTGGATAATTGTGATGGAGAATGAAAACAGCCTACGCAGTGAACTCACCAAGTGAGGACGATCCACGGACAGGGTTCGAAATATCGGGATTAAATTACCTGTTTTTGAGTCTGGTGCTTTTTACTTTGTCTATATATATATATATATATATATATATATATTTATATATGTATGTATATATATAATATATATATATATATAGAATGCATATATATATATATATATATATATATATATATGTATAATATATCTATACATATATATGTATATATATATATATACATATGTATATATATATATATTTATATATATATGCATATATATATATATATATATATATATATATATATATATATATATATATATATATATGTATATGTATATAAATATACTAGACCAACCGTGACCCATTGGGCCAAATAAGTTTTTGAATGATACGTCGTTAATAAAATGGTAAATAAAATCTTTATTAAGACGATCCTCTTATATTTACAACAGTCTTTGTACAATTTGAATGATTTAAAAACATTTTTATATTTTCCTTTTGCTTAACTCTACTCAGCGCAACATAGGTGAATGCTTAACTTTATTTTTCTACAGTGTTTACATCCTTAAAACTTACCTGAATAGTGAAATTCTTAAGAATAAGAGAGCGTTTTACAAATAGTTTTGCAAAACTCATTCCATGAAAGCATTAATTTGAACACAGGGCAATGTAAAAATAATTCATCCTCTCAAGTAAAGAAAAATCCAGACCAATAGCAGGTACCAAGGTATGAGAACATGGAACAAGGAATTTTTTTTGCCATGAGTAGCTGGTAAGAGAATCAGCACCACGACCATTCCCCAGGTGATGATGAAATGGAATCGAATCACGCGAAAAGGAAACGGAGAAAAGGAGAAGGAATAAAGGGGGCGTTTCCAGAACACTACCGCGATAACGACGCAATGTGAGAGACTTGAAACCCGGAAAAGGCTCCGATATGAGGACCCCGAGGGAGCCAAGAATTATAAATCCAAGGGTGAGAGGGAGTCTACAAAAAAGAAAAAAAAATGAAAAAGAAAATAAATAAATAAAAAAAGAAAAAAAGAGGGGGGGTAAGGAGAGTATGAGTGGGAGAGGAAGAAGGAAGAAGTGGAGTAGAAGGAGGAGGGGGAGTAGGAGGGAGATGAGGAAGAGAAGGAGGAGGAGGAGGAGAAGGAGGAGGAAGAGGAAAATAGAATGATGGAAAAGAAGGAAAGAGCGAGTGAAAGACAGGGGGGTGGAGAGAGAGAGAGAGAGAGAGAGAGAGAGAGAGAGAGAGAGAGAGAGAGAGAGAGAGAGAGAGAGAGAGAGAGAGAGAGAGAGAGAGAGAGAGAGAGAGAGAGAGAGAGAGAGAGAGAGAGAGAGAGAGAGAGAGAGAGAGAGAGAGAGAGAGAGAGAGAGAGAGAGAGAGAGAGAGAGAGAGAGAGAGAGAGAGACAAGACCACTGTTGATAGGCAAAGGCAGAGAAAAACAGGCAACGAGAAACAGATAGACAAGGGAAAGGAAAAAAAGATAAACAGGCAGCGAGAGACAGACAGATAAACAAAGTGAAACAAAGAGAAGCAAACTGGAGGTAGAAAGGCAAAGGGAAACCGATACAGACTAGCAAAGAGCGATAGAGACGATCAGACATCCAGGCAAAGACAGGCGGAGAGACAGAAATATAATGGAAGACATCGGGACAGATTTGAGAAAAAAAAGTAAGATGAAGTGACGGGAAACTGAATCTTTTCTTTTATTAAGATATCTTAAAAAAAGAAAAATACATAAAAGCAAAAGAATAAAATAAAATAAAATAAAAATAAGTAACAGAGTGGTAACACAAGGACGAACTCAACTAAAGTCTTTGTCATGATGATGACACTCTTGAATCTCTTGAAATCAGCAGAATAATTTTCTCGAACTGAATGATTAAATTTCTATAAGTCTATAACTAAATTAACATATGAACATGTACAAATATACCACTACATATCTTATCTTACCAGAAACCATGATAA
>NC_134784.1:49252868-49262868 GCF_046742065.1 Oratosquilla oratoria | reverse complement strand
CATATTATGTGTATATGTATATATATATATATATATAATATATATATGTATATATATATATATATATATATGTATATATATATATATGTATATATATACATATATATTATGTATGTGCGTATACTTAGGCAGGAGGTTCTCCCTCTGGCAAGAAATGTTATATATAATCGCATGATGACAATTCACAATTTTCTTGTTAACTTGTTCAATACCGCGAACAAGGCGACGTATTTCAAGAGGCAGTATTGAACAAATTAACAAGAAAATTGTGAGTTGTCATCATGCTATTATATACAACATATTATGTGTATATGTATATATACATATATATATATATAAATATATATATATATATAAATATATATTATATATATATATGTATATATATATGTATGTATATATATATATATATATAAATCCAGATAATACAAAAATAAACACATACAAGTATGAACACAAAGATGAAGGTAGTTACAATGTTATTACATAACTGGGGAAATGTACTTAAAAAATATAGAAATGACGCTCGAGTGTATTCGAGTATGATCTGAGGTCTATACTTGGGACTAATTGTCAACTGGGGGAAGGGGTGGAGGGAGCGTGAGAAAACTGAAGATACCGTCTGAGGTGGGGTAGAGGGATTTGGTGAGTGGGGAAGTAGGCAAGGTTTACCTGACGCGATGGTGTTTCAGGAATGGGAGGAGAAGGGGGGTGGAGGGGAAGTGGGTATGACGCACGAGTGAGGAATTTGTCTTTGAATAAGCTAATGCTGGTAACCATGTTTGATTGAATATTGATAATAGGATTCTTTTTTCCTATGTACATTGCTTCTAAAAGTTTAAGTTTGCGTTGGTTTTCACTACTAGCCATAATTTTTGTGCATTTAACTAAACTCTCCCGGTTGCCAAGTTGGTGATGGTAATTTTGTTAGTGTTATTTGTTAACCCCGTTTTCCAAATGCATGGAAATTTGTCTACTAAGGCTGAATTTGGTATATCCAATGTAGCTAGAGTTGCGAAGTGCACAACCCTCGATTAAACAAATAAACTCGTATACTACATTAGTGTGTGTGTGTGTGTGTGTGTGTGTGTGTGTGTGTGTGTGTGTGTGTGTGTGTGTGTGTGTGTGTGTGTGTGTGTGTGTGATTGTGTGAGTGTGTGTGTGATTGTGTGTGTGTGTGTGTGTGTGTGTGTGTGTGTGTGTGTGTGTGTGTGTGTGTGTGTGTGTGTGTGTGTGTGTGTGTGTGTGTGTGTGTGTGTTTGAGTCAGTGTGTGTGCGTGTGTGCGTGCGCCTGTGTGTGCGTTCGAGTGTGTTTCCTTGTCTACATATGTGTGTGTGTATGAGAAGTTAGTGTTACCCATAGTTAGGGCCATATATTAGATATCGATGAAGAGATCAATACATAATTAACGACCATTGTGATTCACACACACGCACCGGCGCATTCACGTATACGTACACAAACGCACACACACCCGTACACATGCAGCACAGTTACGAGTGAATAAAGAATTCTCTTGCCAGGTCAGAGGGCATATTGGCATAACACGAAAATGTCAGGAAATGTAAAGAGGACTAGAAATCCTGAAAGAAACCCTAGCGGCCCAGCACAATTGCAAAGACTGCTGAGCTCAAGGGTAGAAACAATTGACGATGCAATTGTGCAGCAAGGAGAGCTTATTGCTCTGGAGCAAGCAAGAAGACACGGACAAAGAGCGCACTCAAGAAGTAATCATATAAACCTGCAGAATGATTGCAAAATAAGTCTGGAACTAAAGAGACGGACAAGGTCGTTGGATAATAATTAAATAAGTAGGTAATTAGAATTTAAGAGAATTTGACAGGGTCATGTGTGAAAACAAAGGGAGGGAGACATTGAGGCAAAATTGCACAATTTAAGGTAAATACGTAGATAAACAGACAAAAAGCCAAGATAGTCAAGTTAGAAGGAAATAGGTTGGCAAGGAGGCAGAGAGGCAAAGTGAAAGTAAAATAGACAAAAGATTCGACTGACAGACAAGATGGCTGGTTGATAAGTAAACACACACTTAAAAAACTAGAGAATCGTGGTGTTAGAATAACAGAAAAATAGGTTGGTAAATAGACAGAGAAGAAAATGATAAAGATTAGCACAGGTGATGGAATTATATGTAATCATGTTAGGATGTAGGCAGAATCACTGTGTTGATGTCAAATACCGAGTTAAGTAAAGAGACGTGGAAAGGAGAAATGGTTACAGGAAAACGGAGAGGGAAAGAGGCCCATAAACTAGATGTCAGGGTGATTTTGTAACCCGTAAGATAAAGAAACTGAGAGACAAGGTGACGAGTTATCGGTTATCAAAGAGGAAAGGAAAATGCAAATCAATGTGGCGGATAGAGAAGAAAGCAAAATGGTAAGGTCATGTGGTAATAGTTATATAGACAAAGACACGTGAGAGGCAAAAGGGTAGAGTATTAGGTAGACTGGTGGAATTAAGGACACGCCAGGCAATGCTGCAAGAATATAGGCAGACAAGGCGGTAAAGAGAGCATTTATACAGTGACTGCTTTGTTACCTAGGAAGGGCGTCATAGAGGAGAGGAAGTAGGTTGGTGGGGCAACGTCTTGCAAGAGACAAGAACATGAACCAGAGAAATCAGCATGGGAATGAATTTGGGGAAAACAAGTTGATAGTAGGAAGAGGCTTAGTTGGAGGCAGATGGAAATTTAGGATAAAGAGCAATGAGATTTGTGAAGCTAAGATATTATGGCGTCTATATGAGGCTCGAGAAAGAGATAAGGGATGAGTGACTGGTCTGTGCAAAGGGAGGAAAAGCAAATAAGGAAAGGTTATCTATATCAAGTTCTTTTGTGACAGGTAAGAATCTCCTATTCATCCTGGCTACCACAAGGCTCTTCTATTCATCTAAGTGTAACTCCCTGGGTACCAAAGGTGTTATAGCCTAATCTAATTAGCATTTATAATTTCCAGGTAACACTGCCATTGTTACTACCTCTAACTTATTCTATTTATATCTTTTAGTGCGACAAAATACTTTATACATTTGTTCATATCTATACCAGGAATTTATATTTAGGCAATGGTTAAAATAGATGTTCCATTGATAGATCATTTCTTCTGTTCTTGAAAAATCCTCAGCTGAATGGGAACATCGAATGCCAGAAGATATGTATACAAATCATATCTAACCTAAAAACTATTGGGATGAATTTGGTACACATAAGAATATGTTTTGTTCAACACTAGCCTGCTATATTCAGCTTGAAGGAGCATCTGGGAGCATCTCATGTAACACTTTAAAGACTGCTATGACGAATTCAGTCTCCCTTAGGATTATTTTCAGTCTAAACACGGATGATTTTATTTCGTTTCGAAAAACTTCTTGCCAATAGACATTAAGAAAATAAAGCATGTTGAATAACTATCTTGTCTAATTCTACTAAGGATCACTGACGAATTTGTTACATTTTAAATGTGTGGTCTGCTTAGGTGAGCTTTAGTGATATCAAAGTTGTAGGCAAATAAAACTGAGGGCACAATGAATGTGGAACATGATGAAATGTAAGGTGGTAATGAGAGAGAGAGAGAGAGAGAGAGAGAGAGAGAGAGAGAGAGAGAGAGAGAGAGAGAGAGAGAGAGAGAGAGAGAGAGAGAGAGAGAGAGAGAGAGAGAGAGAGAGAGAGAGAGAGAGAGAGAGAGAGAGAGAGAGAGAGAGGAGAGAGAGAGAGAGAGAGAGAGAGAGAGAGAGAGAGAGAGAAGAGAGAGAGAGAGAGAGAGAGAAGAGAGAGAGAGAAGAGAGAGAGAGAAGAGAGAGAGAGAGAGAGAGAGAGAAGAGAGAGAGAGAGAGAGAGAGAGAGAGAGAGAGAGAGAGAGAGAGAGAGAGAGAGAGAGAGAGAGAGAGAGAGAGAGAGAGAGAGAAAGAGGAAGAGAGGGAAAGGGAGAGAGAGAGAGAGAGAGAGAGAGAGAGAGAGAGAGAGAGAGAGAGAGAGAGAGAGAGAGAGAGAGAGAGAGAGAGAGAGAGAGAGAGAGAGAGAGAGAGAGAAGGAGAGAGAGAGAGAGAGAGAGAGAGAGAGAGAGAGAGAGAGAGAGAGAGAGAGAGAGAGAGAGAGAGAGAGAGAGAGAGAGAGAGAGAGAGAGAGAGAGAGAGAGAGAGAGAGAGAGAGAGAGAGAGAGAGAGAGAGAGAGAGAGAGAGAGAGAGAGGCGAGAACGGGGGAAGGAAGAAAGAGAAGGACAGAAAAGAAGAGACGGACGGAGAGAGGGAGATCAAAGGAGGGGGAGGAGTGCGTGCGTGTGTAAAAAACATTGAGAAAGGTAAGGCAAGGAGGGTGTAGGAGGTAGTAAATAACATATTTTTCAAGACTTGAACGTATAGATCATGACAAAAGAGCTAGTTCTATTAAATGTTTCATCTGGTTTATTTGTATCTCTCAAGGTAATTTGTATGACTTTTTTATGTGTGATCTGAAATTTTTGTTACAATCAATATTGGAAAAATAACTAGTTCGAGAATGTATCACATCCCTTTTTCCTGATGTAAAACTAATTCATTCTGCTAAAAAAAAAAAAAAAAAAAAAAAAAACTATCTTAACTGGTTCAGAAATGTTTCCTTTTATCTACTCGTTCTGGATGCTCAACCGAATCTATACGAATGAAGTAAACTCCTCCAGTAAATTGTGGGCTAAGTAGCTTTCATATGTCATGAGAGGTGGAAACTAAAACACGATACAAAGACAGTGTATGTACTATTCATTCTTAAGAATTTACCTCAGTATTACAGCATAAATAACCGATAAAAGTCTTTACAATTGCCATATTTATCTTTATTTCCTGTCACAGGCCAATTGCCCTCATCCCCTTTAGAAGAGAAGATATAATCTGTCTCAAATAACCCAATCCTACAGGAGGAAAAAGAGTTAGGAAAGGAGAGAAGGGGAAGGAGAAGAAAAAGGAGAAGGAGATAGAGGGGAGGAGGAGGAGAAGGAGGAAAAAGAGAACAGAGAGTTAGAGTGAAAGAAGAAAGAATAGGAGGAAGAAGTGGGACAGGAGCAAGCGGATTAGTAACAAGAGAGGGATGATGAATAGGGGGAAGTTTGGAAGGAGAAGGGGGAGGAGAAAGGGGAGAAGATTAAGGAGGAGAAGAAAGAGGAGGAGGAGGAGGAGGAGGAGAAGGAGGAGAAGGAGGAGAAGGAGAAGGAGGAGAAGGAAGAGAGGGAGAAGGAGGAGGAGGCGGAAGAAAGAAATGGAGGAAGAGGAGGAGGAGGAGGAGGAGCAAAAGGAAGAGATGAGGAGGGGGAGTTAGAGAAGAAGGAAGAGAATGAACAGAATTAGGGTAAGAAAAGGAGCAAGAGAGAACAGTAGTACAAGAAAAAGGACGAGAAGGAGCAGAAGAAAAAGATGTAGGTGGAAGAGGAAGAGAATCAGAATCAGGCAGAGGAGAAGGAAGAGGAGGAAGAGTGGAGAATAATGGAGGATAAGGAGGAGAGGAAAAGGAGAAAGAAGAGAAGGATGGGAAAGAGAAGTAGGATAAGGAAGAATAGAAGTAGGAATAATTGAAATAGAGGATGGAAGAAGGACATACAGAGAGAGAGCAGGGCTAGGAGAAAAGGAGCGAGGAGAAGATGGAGGATGAATTGGAAGAGAAGGAGGAGGAGGAGGAGGAGGAAAAAGAGAGGAGAAGGAGAAGGAAAAGAGAAGAAAGAAGAGGAATATATGATGTATGAGAAGTAAGAGAAAATGAAGGGAAAGAAAGGTGAAGTAGGAAATAGAGAAGAAATTAAATAGTAGGAGGAAGAGGAAGAGAAGGAAGAAAAGTAGGAAGAAAAGAAAAGGACGAGAAGGAGTAGATTAAGGAGGGGGAGGAGGAGGAGGAGGAGGAGGAGGAGGAGGAGGAGGAGGAGGAGGAGGAAGAGGATATGAGGGAGTGAAGGACGAGGACGAGCAGGAGGAGGGTAGATGAGGTAGAGGAGGAAATGGAAGAAGTTAAGCAGGAGGACGAGAAGAAAGGGGAAGAGGAGGGGAAGTACCAGGGAAAATACAGTAAGAAGACGAGAAAGAGGAAGAAGAGGAGGATGAAAAAGGGGAGGAAGAAAAGGAGGAAAAATAGGAGGGGCTGTAGGAAAAATTTGTAAGTGAAAGAAAAGTAATGGGATTAAAGTAGGGGGCTCGGAGTGGGAGGAACAGGTGGAAAAAACAAATATGGAGGAGGAGGAAGAGGTGAAAGCGAAAAGGAAGGCAAGGGAGAAGGAGAAGAAGGAGAATAAGAGATGAAGGAGGAGGAAGAGAATGAAAGGGAGGGGATGAAATAGGAGGGAAGAAGGAGGAAAAAGAGAAAATAGAAGGAGAAGGAGGCGACGAGCAGGAGCAGTAAAAAGAAGAGGATTAGCAGGAAGAATGATAGGATCTATATCTAGATCAATGAGAGAGAGGAGGAGGAGGAGGGATAGAAGGAGAAATATCATTAGTATTTAGATTAGGACGAGAATGAGAAGCAGCAAGAGAGAGAGAGGAAATGGCACAGGAGGAGGCATAAGAAAAGGAAGAGGATATTTCGTAATACCAAGTAGATCAGGCGTAGGAGGGGTAGAACTTTAAGCAGAGGCAGATGAAGAAACAGGAGTAGAAACAGAGGAAGGAAGAGAAGCAAGAGCAAGAGTAGTAGCAAGCGCATGGGTATGAGCAGGTAAAAGAATAGAAACAGTAGAAGAGGCATGGGCACGAACAAAAGCCGGAGTTCACTTAAGAATAGGTGAGAGAATAGTAAAGTTGAGGAGGAGTAAGAAAAGAAGGCGAAGGAGGAGGAGAAGGAGGAGGAGGAGGAGGAGGAGGAGGAGGAGGAGGAGGAGGAAGAGGAGGAAGAGAAAGAGCAGAAAAAGGAGAAGCAGGAAGAGGAAGAGAGAAGGAGGAGGAGGAGGAGGGGGCAACTGTAGGAGGATGAGGAAGAGAAGAGTAATGATAAGGGCAAGGGTAGAAAGGTGTAGGAGTATAAACAAGTTGAGTAACAAGGTATGTGATAGAAAAAAGTAGGGTGTCAATCTGGGTAAAATCAAGGTGATGAGATGTACAAGGGGAGAGGATGGCAGTGAGCTGGAAGTAAGTCTTTAAGGGGAGAGCCTGGAGAAATTGGATAGCTTTAGGTATTTGGGGCCGCACGTAGCAGGAAAGGCAGGAGTGGAGGTAGAGGTAAATTGTAGGTTGAGAGAAGTAAGTAAATGATTTGGAAAATAAATAGTGTTATGAGAAATAAGTATTTGGTAATGGATATAATGAGGAGATTGTATGCAAGGGAGATTGTGCCGACGGCTTTGTATAGGGCAGATACATGGAATTTAAGAGAGGCAGAAAAGAAAATTTTAATGTGTTTGAGATGAAATGTCTGAAAAGCATGTTAACGGCTACTAGCTTGGATAGAGTAATAAACGAGGAGGTGGGGAGGAAAGCATGAATGGAAAAAGAGATGACAGATAGGGCTGATGAAAGAGTATTAGGATGGTTTGGACATATGGTAAGGATGAGTGATGAAAGATTAGTAAAACAAGTGTGGAAGCCATAGGTGTAGGTAGTGAACTTGAGGGGACAACCAAGGATGAGATAGATGGATGGGGTGAAAGGGGAGTCGAGAAAGAGAGTAATGTCTGTTGAACAAGGAAGGGAGAAGGCAGATGATAGGGATGAATAGGGTAGCTAAGTATAGATGATACTCTTATGCAAGGAAGGAAGGGGCGGGGGATAGGGGGTAGGAGGTGCTTACATATGTGAAGGATATTTTCACGCAGTTGAAGGGATTTCTCCTGTTTTCTCTTTATCTGCATCAGAGGACGGAGAGGGAGTTCACCGATAAAGTAAAGCGGCCTTCCTGTGGATATACTATATCTTCCTACATTGCTTATGACTCAGGACCGTTGGCGGGATACAGGGATGACCCGTCATCTATGAGAAGCTAAGACGAGAGGGAGGAAAGGGTGGTGGAAGGGAGTGGAATGAGTGGGAGTAGGTACGTGATTTTGACGTGGCTACCCCCATGTATGGGGGGAAATGCTCTTGGTATGCATATGTATATATATATATATATATATATATATATATATATATATAAATATGTGTGTGTGTGTGTGTGTGTGTGTGTATATACATATACATATCCACATACATATCTATTTATATATATTAGAGGGAGATATTTAACACTTTCTTTTTTAAGGTTACTTCGCCTATTTGTGACAAGGTACCAATTGTCGAGAAAAAAATGTGTTAAAATCCTTTTCGCCTACGTTGACTGTTTCTACTCCCTAAATCGAACTGAAATTTAAACAAAATTAATCAAAAATGCGAGAAGTGAGAGTAAAGCACAAGTTTTAAATCATGTAGTTAGAAATAGAGCCTAGTGTCAACCTTACTTCTTATGACCTACCTTTTATTGTATTATAATATCGTTGTCCTACTACAATTCTTTCTAATCCCTAAATCCGTTTGAAATGAGTGAAAAATCATATTGATAAGGTTTGAAAAATCGTTATAATTTGCAAAATTGATTTGGATAAATAGCCTATTGATTAAACTAATACCCACGTGTTGTGATATATGTGATCTACTTCCTGAAAAGCACAGTAGGCAATGGTATGATCATTGCTCATCTTATGTTTGCTAACGGGCGGTCGAAAAGTAGTACGTAATGTATTTTTATTATAAAATATAGGGCCGTCAGCATATTTTGTTTCAAGTGTTTTGAATTCACTTGAAGCAAAATAACCCAGTAAACCTCGTTAAACCTCGTTATTTGGTGATCACCGCGAACTTAGCGTGTTGTTTGTATGTTTGTGTGCATATGAGTGACTGAAGCGGGTACCACACTTTTGCTTCGGGTTGTACTGTGCACGCGCTGACTGGTTGGACGTGTTATGACAGAAATTATTGTTTGAGTGTCTGAATTGATTTTGTGACAGTCAGTAGAACGGTGTTGGAAACGGCGAGTGAAGTGGATATCGCTAAACGCACTGTATGCTTTCATCAATCATCAGTTCATCATGAACACTTCCAAAGAAAAAACAAGGAGCGCTAAAAGCTGGCCATTAATCGGAAGTCCCTGTGAATTGAGCAAATGATGTTTTCGTAAAAGTAGGCAGTAATTCTTCTTTTATATATGTTCAGTTAAATATGACCGCAGCTTGCTTTAATTTCGAGAGTAAAGTTAAAGCAAGAGCTACTGATGAACGCCTCACGTACATCCTGGAGATGTTTTCGGTCTTTAACCTTCAGGATCTACCCTTCTTAGATGTGTTTGTAAAACCATTTGAGAACAAATTTGTGACTTCAGTTCACGTCAAATAAACAAATTAAGGAAGATACCTGAACGCTGAAGAAGAATGTCCTTCCTCTTATAAAAGGATTGTCATCCGCTCATACGTCACCAGAGCATTCACTCATTGTTCTACATGGCCCATACTCCATCAAGAGCTTCAACGCCTACAGCAAGTCACTGTTAACAATGGCTTACTAACAAGGATGTCCAGTCTATTATCATGAAAAAAATTCATATTTGAGTTGTGACGATGCCCGCTCTAAGAAGCGCTCGCCAATCACTCTATATTATAGATCTTTTATGAGTACAGCATACCGTACTGATGAGAGTCTTGAAAGAAATAGTTGAATGTGGAAACCGTCCTATAGACCCTGAGAACAAGTTGGAGCTCCGTATTTACTATAAAAAAAAAAAATCAAAACATTTAACCTAATCTTAAAGAATAACCCTTTCCGTGCCCAAAATCCCTCAAAAGAAATAGTCTTGTACAAATTTACCTGCCCGCATGAAGACTCTAAGCTTTGTCCTTCTTCCTATATAGGAATGACGACAACTTCTATTTCCCGACGCCCCACTTGCCACTTACAGAATGGAGCCCTAATGAGACACTTTTCATATACACACTCTACCATTTTGTTCTTGACTCTGCTAATGACAGCCACCGGTTGGAGATTCTAGAAAACCTTTACATTAAGGAGAA
>NC_134784.1:49237868-49242868 GCF_046742065.1 Oratosquilla oratoria | reverse complement strand
AAACACACGCATTTCTGTCATCAAGACTGACCACCAGCTCTGCTCTCTCCCGAAATCTTCCCCAACACTGACTCAGCAGCATTCAACCACAAAGCCAGTCAAAAACCATGCCGTACATCACATCGAAACCACAGGACCACCATCTCACGTGAAGGCTCGCCTCTTATCTCCGGAGCGTCTAAAACCAGACAAAGGAGAGTTCGAGTCCCTCATGCGACAAGGCATCATACGGCTCAGTTCCAGCATCTGGTTATCTGCACTCCACATAGTGCCTAAGAACACTGGCGACATATGACTATGCGGAGACTACCATGCTCTCAATTCTCGCACCGACGAAGACAGTTACCTAGTTCCAAAAATCCAGGAGTTTTCCTCTCAGCTCTTTGGCTGCAACAAATTTTCCAGGATCGATCTCATAAAAGCATTTCACCAGATCCCCGTCCATCCAGCGGACATACCGAAAACCGCCATCATCATCCCTTTTGGATTGTTTGAATATGTCCGAATGCCACTTGGACTGAGAAACGCTGCTCAGACCTTTCAATGCTTCATCGACGAAATTCTACAAACCCTTTTTTTTATGCTTCGCTTACATCAATGACCTCCTTATTGCCAGCCCAGACCCAGTGACATGCGACCAGCATTTCCAATATTCATTGATCAGTTCTATCTGACAGTTCTCTTTCCATCCCAACTCTCCTCTTCACCTCCTTATTTCTCACCTTAAACATCCTCGTAACTCCCACCATCTTTCCCAACTACTTTATCATTTTGAATTTTGAAATATTTTGAAATAATTTGGAACACATTTGAATTTCTACTTTATGCCTCCCTTACATTCAAATTCTCAAGATCATACAGTGTCGCAGACACAACCACTCCTTTATAGAATCTTCTCTGTGCACCCATTCCTATTATTAATGACACTTTTCATTCCTCCGAGAGATTTACTTGTTTCCCTCATTCTACAGTCTACCTCCATTCCACTCCTCCATTCCATGCTACATGTGGCCATAATTACTTAAATATATACACCTTCTTTAACATTTTTCCATTAAGACTGACATCCAACTTACTGCCTCTCTTTGTACACCTCATAATATTTTTTTTACTCATATTTACTTTAAATTTCCATGTTTAAATGACATTCTAAAAACCGTCACTAATTGCCTTAGACCCTCTTTTGACCCCGCCACAAGGGTAGCGTCATTAGCATATATCATTTGATTTCCCTCCCACTTCCCTTCACTCTAACCAACTCCAATCCTCTGCCACTTACCCTCGCATTAACCTGATCCATGTATAATTTGAACAGCCATGGGAACATAACAACCTTATCCTACACATCAGCAATACCTCCTACAATGACTTTCTGTTTACTTTATCTTAAGCCTTCCTCAAATACATAAAGTACCAAAAACATCCTTTCCCTTTGCCGCAAACTTCTCGCAAATCTGCCTTACCACAAAAATTTGATCCACGTATTATCTACATATCCTTAACCCCAACTCCTCGTCATCAATTACTCTCTCTATTCCCCTCCTATTCCTCTCAATCAACACCCTTCAATATACTTTTCCATCTACAAACTCCCCCGGCAACCTCACTAACCAATCCACTATAACTGGTCCTTCTTTTGTCGGACACTCCGCATGACACCCATCCAATCCAGCTTTCATAATTTTAATGCTCTTTATACCTCAACTTTTCCTATATCCCTGTTACTTTCATCTCACATCACAGTCATTTTCCTAGTTCCTCCCATCGTCACAATCAATCCCTTCTTAAAGTTCTCAACATTCAATAGTTTTCAAATACTCTACCTATCTTTCCTTTAAAGAAATTGATGAGTATAAGAATTCATTCCAAACACCTGCAGTGACTAAAGATCATGATAATGAGATAAAAAGGCGTATCATAATTGGTTACAAAATGTTTGCTGAATTTAAAATCATGAGAAGTTCTTTATCTAGATGTCGAAAATGTTTAAATGTATAATGTAACAACAGAGGACTTGAAAGATATGCTAAGTGATCTAGATAAAGGAAATCTCAAAATGGATTAAGAAATAATAAGAGCAAAACCATAGTATTGTTCAACTTCAAATTTTATTGGAATTAAAATCAACTATGAGTCTTTAAGAAGCTGAAGAGTGTAAATACCATACTTATGTTAGATACATAAGTATGAAATAAAAAACATATATTAATTGGTTGGCAAATACTAGGTGAATATAAGATGATAAGAAATTATATACCTATGTTTCTGGAACTCAAAATTTATCTATAATTTGAATATAATCCCAGCTATATTCTCCGGATGTGAAGTTTGGAAATTGACGAAGACGATGGAGGCAGGTAAGGACTACACAAAAGAGAATGGAGAGATGAAAGCTGGGAATAAACGCTGAAAGACCAAAAGAGGGCAAATTGGGTGAGGGAGCAGGCTGGAGCGAAAAACATTGTGGAGGCGGTAAAAGAGAGGAGGTGGAATTAGGATAGAAAGCTAGCGTGAAAGAATGACGGGCGATGGAGCAAGTGCGTTATTCAGTGAACACCGCGAGATGGGGCGCGTGGAAGAACAGACAGGGTGGAGAGCCAAGATTGAGAGGTTTGCAGGAGTTACGTGCACGTTCGTACAAGTCATGAAATGGTATGAGAGAGGCCTTTGTTCAGCAATTGACTTGAAATAGTTGATTGATTGATTTATTCAAGTACATGCATGCATGCATGATTGATAAATTATTTCATTCCTCAAGAGCCGACTAAAGGAAAGAAATGATATATTACTTATAAACCAGTCCATTGTTCGTTTTGCAATGAAATATTTTATCTAACAAACACAGAACGTATAAATCATGCCACAGCGATCAAGAGAAGGATAACAATCGAGGAAATTATACAAACGTGGTCACAGTGAAACGAAGCACTGCAAGAAGTTGTAGCATTATTATGACAGGAAATAACACAAGCAATACTAGAAAATTTTGCAAAATGGCAAATGATAAACACTCTAATTGGAGAACATCAGACTATAGTGCAATAAATAAATAAATAACGTGAAAAGCGCCGCAGTTACTACTGTGTTAGAAATTATCAATACACGTAACTCAAGCAATATGGGGAAAATCAATATACTCTTATATTTTAATTACTAAAATAGAAATAAATCTGTATCGTTTGTGTCAGGAGCAGCCAACACAAAATAAAAGTCGAACAAGCAGTGATAGCTGAGCAAGCATTGTAACATTAGTCAACAGTGTAAGTGCTATGAAGACAAGTAAGTGACAGCAGTTTAATAAACATAAGTACTACATGCAAGCAACACAGAGGAAGTGCTACAGTTTACAGTTATTGAAGTTATGACATGCTGGCAATGAAATCAAGCATTGGGTTTGCCTCCCTCCCATCCATATTACTAACGCACAAGGGGACACATCGACAGACACAGTTCTCATCATTCCCTCGCTGTTTGATTTTGGTCTTGCTTACACCATCTCGCAGTTTCCCATAGTTTTTATATATATCACTTCTTGAATACTACTTGTTGCAATTTACGTACCCTGCATGTGAATGCTCTTGCAGAGAACCATTCATATCTAGATGAACATGAGGAAAACCTTTGGTGTGCATACAGTAATTATCACGTTTGAAGGGTTTGAAACCTATGAGGTGTCATGCAAATGTCAATTATATTAATTCTGCATGAAATATTTGACTAAAATGAATCTTTTCAACTGCTTGGGGAGGGCACAGCGAGGGTGCCATGATATTTTGCCAACTAGCCAACAAAATCTGACCACAATTTCCAATGTGCTTATTCGCTTTCCATTGAGGAATATCTTAGTTTCATAATGGCATTAGCAGTCTATACACAATATACAGGCTAGGCCACGTCTTTATAATAGTGAATTTAGCTTCCATGATCATCCTTGCTCTATTTAATATCAAATAACTCTATTCACCTGAGGAGTGGATTCGAGACAAAATAATATTTCGACCTGACTAAAATACACTTTAATTCACAGTACAGCTGAATAAAACTGATGAGTATCAATGGTAGACAAAATATATAAAATACAGTGTCTTACTGAAGAATTTAATGCACAACTCATTTTTGAATTCTTAACCAAAGCAGTACAGAGCACCACTTTTCCCTTTTTTCGACTACCATCAGCTACTCTCGTAAGCAAAGTGGTTATTAGGTTCCTTTCACACGTATCGATTTTTCGCCGTGTGCCGTCCACGACACGACGTTGTATTCTCAATTAAACATGGGTGTCTATGGACGCTTTCACACGTGGTCATGATCGTGACGCGTGAAAGCGTCCATAGACACCCATGGTTATTTGGGAACACGACATCATGTCGTGGACGGCGCACGGCGAAAAGTCGATACGTGTGAAATGAGTTTTATCAATTTAAACCAACAATTTCCGTATTGAGTATAATTGCTCCTTTTATTCCGGTATTCATCAGTCTTCTGCTTACTTTTATGGCAGGGCTGGAAGCAAAGGTGTTTACTAACCTTCACGATTCTCATTTGCGTTTCCATCAAATATTCTAAATATTTTTGACTGATGCGTTAAGCAAATTGCCTTTGGCAATATTTAAATGATCCTGATTAGATTCGTGCCTACAGAGTTTTTACGTAATTTACACTATTACATTTTTGCTAAGAATCAATATATAATTTCTCTTAATTCACAAGTATTTTAAATAATCTGATGAAGAATAAACAATAATCAGTGTGCATCTCAATATCTGAAGTCTAAATTTATAATCCTCTATTTTTCTTTCAGGGGCATATGAGTTTATGAGATATTGTTCGTTCTAGTATGTAATATATAGTGTTTACTCTCTTTATTATTTTGACAAATTTTATTGATTTTATCTTGTTGATAAATGATAAACTGCTGATGGACGAACTTCTGATTTTGCATGAAACCTGTATATAATCAGATTATGCCCAATTTTCGAAGTGCCGTCGAAGAGGCCAAA
>NC_134784.1:49207868-49212868 GCF_046742065.1 Oratosquilla oratoria | reverse complement strand
TCCTGCATGGCTATTTACCCTTCATTTTGGCTGCATCATTTAAATATATTGAAATATGTCAGTCGCCCTCAAGCAGGATTCTATTACAAATATACATCCCTATTCCCAGAACTAGGCCCTTTTACTGACTTCACAGAGCTGGGTCGAACGACACCCAGCACACAAGAAAGAGGTCTGCTTTTGTGCACGTGTGTGTGTGTGTGTGTGTGTGTGTGTGTGTGTGTGTGTGTGTGTGTGTGTGTGTGTGTGTGTGTGTGTGTGTGTGTGTGTGTGTGTGTGTGTGTGTGTGTGTGTGTGTGTGTGTGTGTGTGTGTGTGTGTGTGTGTGTGTGTGTGTGTGTGTGTGTGTGTGTGTGTGTGTGTGTGTGTGTGTGTGTGTGTGTGTGTGTGTGTGTGTGTGTGTGTGTGTGTGTGTGTGTGTGTGTGTGTGTATGTGTTTGTGTGTATATGTGTGAAATAGAAAATCTGAGTAAATGATAATAAAGTAAACCTAGACATCCAATAGTTATGTAACTAAAGCAGATAAGGTAATAATGATAAGTTTAATGTTGAAAAAGTTTAAGGTTAGGTAAGCTCCTCAAATGGAGAAGAGGCCAAAGTGTAAGGGCGGGTCGCCAGAAACGAGGATAAGGCTTGTGAGAGAAGAACAGGGGATAAACGTTGAAAAAGAAAACATGGATAGTACCATGTTAGTAAAAAGTACTGAGGGACTTCACAGGAAGAAGAAAATGATGGGATGAGAACGGGCAAAAGGCAAAAGGGCAAAAAGGGCAAAAAGGGCAAAAGGAAGGGAAAAAAGGAGATGGTGGAAAATTGGTTGAGCAGCAGTGAACGGAGGATAGAGGAGACATAGGAAGAAAATGAAAGACTGGTGCAAAGTAGGTTAAAAGAAAAAATAGATGGATAGAGAAAGTGAGGTGAGAGAAGGATAGCGTAGAAATAGAAAAAATGAATAGATTTTATATAGACCGAAAAAAGACTATGAAGCCAGTGCCTTTGGCTGTATCATTTTTGTATTGAATGTGAGAATTTCATAGAATAAAAATACTATGAACGGAATGGAGCACTTACGGAATGCAAGGCACACCAAAACCAATTCAGTGTCTACAACAGGGGTCGGTAAACTCTGGCGCGCGTGCCTAACATGGCACGGGACAGGGCACTCCAGCTCGTTTCGAAAAATGTTCACAGAATCGAAAAATAACACGAATGCCTCAAATGAACAAAATATGACTAGAGATCAAACTAAAACAAAATCGTCCAGGAATTAACATTTGCTGCATCCTCACTGCAGTAAAACAGTGCATATGAACTGATATTAATTTGAACAATAAAAAGCACTGTTGAAAATGGGACAGTCTCTTCCAAAGATTGCCGACCACAGCTTTACAGTATAGCAAGGCATCTGAACAATAGTGTGAAGTGTTTGCAATCTAGCAAAGCGTTTTCGAACTTAAAACTTATGACGAAACGTGGTGCCTTTGCTTGAAATCAGGTATCTGTGATTTTTTTTTTTTTTTTTTTTTTTTTTACCTGGAGTAATCCTCACAAACAAGACTCGCCTAGCCAGGAATGGTATTCGAGGAGTTGTGAGCTATGCGTTGGTTATCAATATTCTAAAGGGGAAACTAGTTTACTTTTTTTTTTACTGTTATTTTCTTATTAGATTAATAATATATTCATTTATTTTTTCATATATCGATTCACCCATTTATAATCATTGTTAATGTTTTTCTTTCTTCCCAGGGAGTACATGTTATAAAGCAAGAGCATTAAGGAAAACTGCTCTAATGTTCCACTACAGAGTGATGGGTTCCGACTAAGCTTTGTAGCTACATAGGTCTGAATATGCCCCCTGATGGTGCCCTGACCGTCTAGACATTAGAAAATATATTGCTACCTCAGTTGCGGTGTGACCGGCTCATCTTTCACCTCACTGGAGTAATTTGAACAAGCGGTCATCATCTAAACAGTAAAGTTGTTTATACTAACTTCATCAAGTTAACACCCCCTCAGACAAATCTAATTACCTGATCATAGCTGGGATCAAGTTTGTAAACGGTATCGACGCTCACTGTAAATATTCACTATTATTCCGTTTAAATAAAAGCGACCTCTGGATCTATCTCGTCTATTGCTTGATGAAGAAACACAGAAATGTTTTGCGAGAAAGAGATAGAATTATAAGAAATTCAAGCGTTCTCAATCACTTAACGAATATCAGTGTTTAGAAGAAATGGAATAAGAATACATAATTAAGAAAAAGCGATGCTTAGATACAAAATTTGGTGGTAAATCTGAGGAAAATTTCAAAGAAAACTATAGTTACATTAGGGATTAAAAATGATCAGGAATCATGTTGGCAACGGTCAACTTCAACATTCAAATAAAGATATATCCAACATCGTCAACAGATATTTTATTTCCGTATTCATGAAATTACTTCAGAGCAAATTGTTATTGGAGTCATCCAGCACGGAATGTCCATTTGGAATCATACAGACAATGAACCACATTCTCCTGCAATGTTAAATGGGTCCTCACTGCTCAGACCAAGACCTCAAGGAATCAAATGACACTGCTCTAAAGTGGATCCATTTTGGGCATAATAAAATATGATGATTGGAGTCATGTATCATATGGAGCGGAAATTTATTAATTTCTATAAACATGAGCAAAGAAAACATTAGAAGACAGATAGAAGGGTTCAACATCATAATAACAGCAAAATTCGACATTTGTTATTTAATTATTTTGAAGGAAATTAAAAATAGATTACTACGCCATTAGAAATTGTTTTCTGAGAACGTATCATTACCGGGTATGTACCATAGAGAACGGAAATTAGCAAATGTTAACCCTATATTCAGAAAGAACTGTAAACAAGAGGTACAAAACTGCCGGCCAGTAAGCCTGTCTTCGTTTATAGAAAATAATGATATAAAGACATTAAAAACACGCCATTAAATTTCACTTAAAAATCAATTGTTTAATAAATGAAAACCAGCATGGCTTCAGGCGTAAGCGCTATTGCGTGACTAACCTTTTCGAATTACATTGCTTAGTCCTTACACATTATTGCAAAACGGATGGTGTAGGACTTATATATCTGGAATTACTGAAATATATTCATGCTATCCCGCTCGAGAGAAAACTTTAATCAGGTGGTTATGTATATTATATATATATATATATTATATATATAATATATATATGTATATATATATATATATATATATATATATATATTATATATATATATATATATATATATATATATGCTAGGTTAGAAGGTGATTAAACAATCGTAAACAGCGAGCTCTTTTGAAAAGTAAAACTTTTAGCTGGAGAGGCATTACGATTGGAGGTCTTAAAGGCTCTGTTATAAGGTCATTTTTATACATAGGCTATATCAAAGACATTGACTGTAAACTTAAAATACTATCTTCAAATATGCCGATATTACTAAGCTGAACAGTGAAGCAACAAGTTCTTTTGAACAGTAAAACTTTTATCTGGAGAGGTATTACGAATGAAGGTCTTCAAGGCTCCGTTATAAGGTCATTTTTGTTCACAGGACATATTAATGACATGACTATAAAATTAAATTACTGTCTCCAAATATGCCGATAATACTAAGCTGAGTTGTAAAACAAATGGTGATTCAAACCAACTAAATATTTATAGAGATTTAGAAAAAGTCGAGCAGATGGCCTCTCGGAGGGTCATCCATGAACACCTGTTCAAAGCACTCGATAAAAAGAAGTAATTCCTCCACGCCTGACACTAGAATCAGCAGTTTTCAGATTTCACATTCGAATCGAATTAAGATTGTTACTGCATACTCTAAGGATCATGTATCATCACAGCTTCTCCAGGTGAAATCTAGGTGGATTAGATATCGATATTTTTTCTGAGATTCATATACAGTCTGAGTGTTGCGAACGTAAGTCTATGATAAGTCCGAAAGGACTCAGTGCTCTGGCAAATCCTGTAATTCTGTAATATCCTTCAAAGAATACTGACAAGTATGTAATTAATCTCCTACCCCACTCCTCCGGCTTTCCTAAACCAATTCCATCGGAAGACTTTTGTATCTCGGGCCAGGAGCCAGCAATCCTTCTCAACTTTACAAGAGTTTTAGTTCTAGAGCCATGGGGCTCGATAATGGCCAGATATGTCAGTGCTAGTTACCGCATTCAATTTGCCCAAAACATCAAATGTGCATTGCGGCAGGCTTTGATCAACTATAGATCTAAGTTTGGCATAGAATATTTCCTTCTCTTCAAATTCATGTCTTGGTAGGAACATACGTTCCAGTAAAAGAAATAAGGTCTAAGATTTGCTTCAACCTCACCAGCATCATACCATTAAATGCAGAAATCTCTACAAGGACGTACGCACTGTAGTCGTCTAGATATGCCTACAGATGCTTCTTCTAGGTCGGCCAATATCTGTGGGCCGACAAGTGGTAGGTATAACCCTCACTCGTGAACTCACACCTAACTAATATGAACCAATATAAAACAATTGTGTTTACTGTGCAATGCGTAAGCTACCGCAGACATACACGGGAAGCCTGATAACCTTCAGACATAAGCAGAGTTGTCTGAGCCTCATAAGATCACTTTGGGTCGTAATGGGGTTTCTACTATATGAGTGATATTGCCTAAACGCAGCAAAAAGAATATATATATATATATATATATATATATATATATATATATATATATATTTGGATCGTAATGGGGTTTCTACCATATGAGTGATATTGCCTAGATGCAGCAAAAAAAAATATATATATATACTGTATATATATATATATATATATATATATATATATATATATATATATATGTATGTATATATAAGACAAAATCAAGGTCGATCAGGTATATCGAGCGGAGATCTGGGCCACATGAAATGTTTTGGCCCGTAACAGGGTTTCCATCATTTTAATAATATTGCTTAAATACAGCCGAAAAATAGATAGATAGATGA
>NC_134784.1:49200368-49202868 GCF_046742065.1 Oratosquilla oratoria | reverse complement strand
ATCAAGGGTAGCATATTGCACAGTATACATCCTAAATCAATATCTAGAAGGTGTACTAATGCTGAAAATGTTAAAATAGGCTCAAGTGTACGTTTTGACGACCAGTTTTCTTAGCGTGGGGAATGAGGCCAGCAATTTTATTCATAGGTATGTCGTAATAATTGCTGTTGTATTTTTTTTCCTCTTTGCTATTACTGCTACCGCTTTAGTTGTTGATGTTAAGTTGGCAGTGGTGTCACAGTAGTTGTTTTGCTGTTGTTATTATTGTTTGTGTATTAGTGTCACCGTAGGGATTGTTGCTGTCGCTCTTATTTTCATTTATTTATTCATTTATTTATTCATTTATTTATTCATTTATTCATTTTTATTTTATTTTTTTATTATTATTATTATTTTCTATTCTTTCAATTATTTATTTATTATTTCATTTATTTATTTATTTATTTATTTATTTATTTATTTATTTATTTATTTATTTATTTATTTATTTATTTATTTATTTATTTACTTATTCATTTATTTATTTATTTATTTATTTATTTATTTATTTATTTATTTATTTATTTATTTATTTATTTATTTATTTATTTATTTATTTATTTATTTATTTATTTATCTATTTATCTATTTATCTATTTATCTATTTATCTATTTATGATTCTGTCGTAATCGGAAGCGCGTTAGTCCTGCAATCACTTAATTGTGGACTCGAATCCTTCACTCGGTTTCCAAGCAGTACCTATTACCTAACCCAACAGTCCAAGCGCATAACAGGGCAAAGGTGACGGCTTCGGCCGCAGCTATACACCTAGCAAGCATCTCCTCACTATCTTGTGGTGTGACTTCAACTTAGCTTCCGATCCCATAAAGAACGCATCCTGCAGACAAGGTTTTTCCAGAAACATATTTGTCATAGTTATGTTGAAGTAATTGCTATCGAACCAATCTAAGGCATGCAGAAGAAAGTTATCTGAAGAATATCCAATTATAAATCAATCCAATCCCAGCGGAATAAAAGTAGAGGGGAACCTTCAGGATTGGATCTCTGAGTACGTTTTATACTGTACAAGCTGGAGCAGCCATCGTACAGAACTGAGCTTCTGTATCTATATGAGCTTTGACCTGGGTAAAACAACAATACATGGGAATGATTTATCAGGTTAAGGATTTTGATGTGGCTAATATTCAACGAAGTTATTTGGATAGCAAGAATTCCTCATCCAGAGGAGTAAGAAAAGAGATAGAATAAACATGATCGTAATAGTGTGATACATTCAACGCTGATTAAGTCAAGGCGGTAATATTCACTGTCAAGGAAATTTTGTTCCTTCAACAAAATTTCTTTGATTAATTTTAGAGGAGCTATTAGAAATACTTGTCATATGTCAACATATTGCACACGCGCTTTTAGGAAATGTTAGACGACTTTATTCAGCTAAGATATGAGCACTTGGATATTGGGGTTAAGATATTTTGAATTATTTGAAATCCTAAAGCACCAACGATTATTCTTCAGATGAATAAAATCGCCGGTCACCGTGGTAAATTAGTTAACAAGAAAAGTAGATGAGAACATCTTGGCATTACGTTTCACTTTGTAGAACTTTACCAAGTACATAAACATAGTTAACAAACCAAATTTCAACTGTTTTTATAGAAGAACGTGAAAACAATCAAATGAAAGCAAGAAATGATGAACCAGTAAAAACATCTGGAAATAGTGTGGCTAAAGTATGAGAGTATCAATAAGTGGAAAATCAAGTTGTCCTGATAACCTTGGTCAAAGAAAAAAGTAACAACATAAATTTTGTGTTGCCCAACTATCTAAGTCATTAAATAATTTTTCACACTGATCCGTCCAAGAAGTTTTGAAAACAAAAGCTATACCTGTTGCTAAAATTATGTTTCCGAAACAAAACATTGACATATGTTTCTGACGTCACACATTATGGAAACCCAAGAATATATTACGAAAGTTGATTTCTTCGAAGGAACAAAACAAGTTCACAGAACCGGTACATTTTGTCTGTCGCAAGGGCAGAAGTGTACAAGATGCAGTTTTGACTCTTGTTCGTGCGTTAAGAATATAGTGTAAAGCACGTGAGAACTTTATTCATCAATTTAACAGCTCTTTCAGTGCCACCTAATTGCACATTCTTATAGATACATTACTTAGTATTGATGTTAATTATAATCTCGCATATTGCCTACATACCAGCGGAACAAACATAACTGGACCTCAAGAATGTATCGGCTCATCTTTGCTCCTTAAGTTGTATACAGATGAATATCTAGCAATTATGACTCATGTATTTTTCTTAGAGGTACAGACGATATGGTCTTAATTGGATGTGTAATAATATTTAAACTAGGGATATTGCAAAGGTCAGTGATTTCTTAAATTGATGTAGGGAAAATCATTTCAGGAAGAAGACTTAGAATACTTGTACAACATTTAGAGACTTAAGAAACATTTTTTCCCAGTATTGTCATAAGCCTT
>NC_134784.1:49172868-49187868 GCF_046742065.1 Oratosquilla oratoria | reverse complement strand
ACCAGTACTATCAGACAGTATTTTATTTTATTTTTATTTTTATTTTTTATTTTTTTACTCTTAAGGTAAAATGAACAAACCAGAAAGTGGAACCAAACCAAAGGCTTTTTTTCTAATGTTATTCCCGTACTAAAGAAAGGTGATATATAAGCCTTTACGTATGTAAATAAGGATAAAAACATCTTCAAAAAAGATCTCCTAACAAATTCATGTGGTGTATATAGGGCACTTTATGGGAAGAATTATAGGTCTTATATTTGGGGATCAGCAGAAAATAGATTCAGTCATTAAAGTCAATGAGGTTGAAAAATAATAAACAAAAGGCCGGCAGAGTTTCACCACTGAAAAATAAGGGAAATAACATAATATTTTCTACTTAAGTGATGTTACATGGGATATCCACGTTTTGGAAGATTAATTCCAAGTTTGAGAAAAATTACCCTGAAACATGTAGTATTCGGAACGCGTGAAATATTGCAATTCAAGAGAAGTAGGGAAAACACATAAGTACTAAATGTGCACTAGTGGCATAATCGGAAGAGTGTGGGTTTCGTATCATCCTAGTCGCGGGTTGGAATCCCG
This sequence comes from Oratosquilla oratoria, assembly GCF_046742065.1. NCBI lineage: Eukaryota > Metazoa > Arthropoda > Malacostraca > Stomatopoda > Squillidae > Oratosquilla > Oratosquilla oratoria. The sequence continues at coordinate 49,187,286 of NC_134784.1, read as the reverse complement.
CACTTCTCTCCAATTCCTAAAAGGGACTGTTACCTGCCCCAACAGTCCATGCACACAAGGCAAAGGTGACGGCTTTGGCTGTAGCTACGCGCCTTCTGGCGTAGGTACTTCACAAGTACAAGACAACATTATATAATGTACCCCTATTGGGCAGGCGAGATCTCGATTTCCCTAGATAATGCAACCCCCCCCCAAATAATAATAATAATAATTGCAATCCAGGAAAGAGACGGGCTAAGCAATAAAGCAATGTGGTGATTAGATTCGTTACTCTTTGTAAATAGAGAGGTGAGGCAAAAAGAGGAGGAAGAAAGGAGGTGGGAAGGACAAAGTAGTTAGGGAATATTTTTTGGATGGAACAGAACCCTCTGGTAGACAGTGTCTAGAAAAGCAATGGTCTCTGAATAGTTCATGTCACAGCGAAGACAGAAAGAGAAAAGGAAAGAAATCAAGAGAATGAGAAATTGCAGGGAGGCAAGGGTGGAGAGAATAGAGGCAAATGAAAAAAGGGAATGGAGTACGAAAAGAGGGAGAACAACAAGAACAGGTTAAGAAAAAACAAAAAAACAAAAAACAAAAAAACTGACGAGTAGGTGGTGCAAAGACGGAGAGGAAGACGTGGAAACGAGATAGAAAACGAAGTGGAGGGCAAGGAGAAGGAAGAGAAGTAGGAGAGAGAGGACCAAGAAGAAGATAAAAAGAAGGAAGAGGAAATGAAAGAAGAAGCGTGCTGGAAAGAGAAGAAGAGGAGGACAGGAGGAGGAGCTGGAAGAAAAGGAGGGGAGGAAGAGGAAGAGGAGGAGGAGGGAAATGAAAAGCAGGAGAAAATCAGTTGGAGTCTGTAGAGAAGAATGAGGCAGAGAGAAAGAATGAAGAGAAGGAAGAAGAATAAGGAGAGAAAGCAGGTGAAGGAAGATGAGGAAGGAGGGGGAGGGGAGGAGGAAAGGAAAGAAGAAGGAAAGAGAGACAAGGAAGAGGGAGAGGAGGAGGGGGTGTAAGAGTAAGACGGTGATACGAAAAAGGAAGGAGAATGAGCAAGGAAAAGAATCGTGGAACAAATTAGACGAAAGGCAAGAAGGAAGAAAGAAACGTGAGAGAAGACAGGAAAATTTTAGACCCTGGGCACAGGAAGATAAAGCTCTGCGAACACAATGCAAGAACGAAGGCGAAAGGCACGGCAACGTGTCGCGCCTTCCTTTCTTCATCTATTCTCCCTCGTCCTCCGTGTCAAGACAATCGAAAAACGAAAATAAACAACTTCAACTAATCAGAATTTTTTTAAAGAACCACGAGCATAAACATCGGCGACAAAATTCTTAATGGGTCAGCCTACGAAAAACAAATAACGAGGATAATTTTTTAGGAATAAAAGAGAAGTAGGAATAGTGAGAAAAAAACTACGAGGAAGAGCTAGAAAGGACAGAGAGGAGCCTACGAAAAACAAATGACTAAATGTATGTGGGAAGAATGATTTGATACTAAAAGAAGAGTTGAAAAAAAGTAAAAAAAAAAAAAAAAAAGGAGCTACGATGAAGAGCTAGAAAGGGTAGCTGGGCGGTGGGCGAATGTATGTGGGAAGAATGATTTGATACTAAAAGAAGAGTTAAAAGAAAAAGAGTTTAAAAAAAGAGCTACGATGAAGAGCTAGAAAGGGCAGCTGGGCGGTGGGCGAGTGGTACCCTGAGGGGCGCAGCGACAGCTTAAAGGGGAGGGACTGACCTGGTGGGTCCACTTGACCGGGAAATGAGACGACTTGAAAAATTATGTAATAAAACTAAATCTATATAGCACCTGTAAGCCTCTGTACCACTTATATTCAACATGACCCTTTTGAAACGATGATTTATTTCGTTACATTATCTACGCAAGACAAAGGCAGACGATTTTATTCAGCTGATGTGGAGTTTGGCATATATTGAGGGATAAGCATCCAGCTCAAATAGATGTAGCGAGAGTTTTACCAATATAATCTCTTAGAACTAACATGGCATAAATGAATTGCAATGACCAAAACATTTCTAATGAATTAGAAAAATTAAAATTCGCTCGCATTGACAAATTTAATGACACTTCTCAAGCTAGCAACACCTGGGTGATATGAGTATTTAAACAATTAGAGCGCGTTGCGGCACCTTTAAAGATAAAACAAATTAATTAATTTAATTTAGATATTTTTCAACAGTGTAGTAGTTTTATCCATGATAAGCTTTTACTCCGAAGCATAATATGTCGCCTCGCAAGCGCACGAAGCTGATTTTCCGCGCTGAGTACGTGTCCTCGCATACTTGTAAGCAAACACCCAAGTCAAATTCACTTATGTAAGGAGGCAAGGAAGACTAGGTAAGATATTCGTCCATTAGCTGAAACCAGACATTTTTGAGTGTAACTTGCTCAGTAGGATAGAGAAAACATTATCATATATTCATACGTTGGAACAATACAGGATTATACATTTATATTGCGAGACAAAGTGAAATTATGCACATGTTTGTTACAGCACTAAATGATTATACATTTATAAGTCGAAGTATTGTATGATAATGCCTTTATACCTGAAGAAATAATGCATTTATATATTATGTATTAGTGCATGAAAATACATTTACACTCTGGACATATGACATTACATATTTAAGTAATGTATAATTACATATTGCTATGTTAGGTGAGCGCAAAACTATGTCTTCTTACTTTTGTAAAGCGTAAGATTACACATCTATGTCCTGGGCCAGAGGATGATTATACATACATACATACATACATACATACATACATACATACATACATACATACATACATACATACATACATACATACATACATACATACATACATACATACATACATACATACATACATACATACATACATACATACATACATACATACATACATACATACATACATACATATACATATATACACACACACACACACACACACACACACACACACACACACACACACACACACACACACACACATGCTATTGAATTCAACTCTGTTACATATCTTCAAGAAAAGATCAGGTTAAGCCTCTGGGAGAAAGTTCCAAGGGAGAAGCCCTCATGAAGAGGGCATAGAGTAGTTCACGTTATAGAAAAAAAAAAAATAGTAAAGGGGGTTGAAAAATATGACTTATTATAATTGACCAGTATGAAAAGGCTGTTTTAGGTGTTAACTCTCCTCCCGGTAGTATATTTTACATGATGAGACTTAAGAAAACCTCAAGAAACCAACAAGCCTGGTTTGTTTCTTTATCTGGATTATATTGTTTGGCGTACACTAAACCAAAATGAGTATACTAACTGGTTGAACATATTTAGGGAACTCATACTAGGAGTGGTTCATCTGCAACCAAAACCATCAATATCCTGACTCTTCGAACACAAAGGTATGGGTTTCTCATTAATACATTAAGATCATGCTCGGAACTTTGTAGTTAGGAGGGCTCTAGGTGAAAAAATCCGAATGAATCATTCCTATACTTTAGCAACACTTATGTGGATCACCATGGTATCTCAGTAGCAACTTATTTCAATTAGCAATGACCCTGCTGCTTGGCAACGAATTGTATGTTAGAAGGTATGACGGAGGTTGAGAAGGTTTACAGAGGTTTGCAAAGAAACAGCATACCGACAGGAGACCTTTTGGTTCACAACTATGTCGGATGCTAAGAATGGGGATTGCGGCTGGGGTGCACAACTGAGTTTATAGGTCAGAGGGCCACACTAACCTAAAATGTGCCGTAGAGGTCCTCCACCTCTGGTAGACAGCATCTCATGTCCCATCTGTGTCAGACTGTGTGACTCGGTGTATGAGCCGCGAAGACACTAGAGGAGCCACCGGTAGTGGACCAGCCAAAGATTATTACTTTTCTTTTTCATTTTGAGGGGGTTTCTTGTTAACAGTAGGCCTCTATGCTATATCAATCAGTTGGAGAGTGAAGAAAAAGGTGTGGATGGGTGTTACCCTGAACTCTGATTTGCAAGGTCAAGCATAAAAATGTAGCTAAAACAGGTAGTTTTTCATTTAAAAACATGAAATCACGCTTGGTAATTCTAGGCTTTAGGGTTAAATATTGTTTGAAGTACGATGCATGTAAGCCCTGTAATTATTTTACACACAAATTATCAAACTTAGATATATACATATAAAGAAAAAATATAAAAGGTGCGTTTGTCACAAACACGTTACTCTTTTCTTTTCAGTAATTTCAATCAATATATATATATGTTATGCGTTTGTGAACTGAATAAACTACATAAGTTCAGAAAAAAACAATTTGCATCATCTGGGGCTGTTAGGTTAGACCAGGCTGCTACATCACAGCCACAAACAAAAGTGCACCTTTCCTGAGGCAGGAGCATCGAGTCATCCTACACGTAGATTTGCACCCACAGGTCACGAACTGACGACAATAATCTGAGATAGGAGAAAGTGTTGTGCATATAGGAAACAGGAAAAAAGTTTCTTTAACCACTGTGTCCAGTGGATGATATCTTGATGTGTTTCTGATCTGGTTGCAGTTAAGTCATTGCTTGGTAGTTGGTACTTAAAATATGCAGTGTCAGTGCATCTCTAGTTGGGGACATTATCTCAAGGTCCTTCTTGGCCTTCCAAAAGAACTGGAGTCTGGCTTTGATAATGTAGAAGAACCATACAGAAGCCACATAAACTGCTCAATTGATGCAAGTTCTCCATCACAGCCAATTCCACCAATCAGGAGAAGTTTACTAAGGCGAATTACCCAACATGTCTTGTCATGGCCACTGAAAGCAGAGTTTGTGTTACATCCTGTTAGAGCATGGAAACTGGGCAGTTTTTCCCTAATAGGTTATGGAAGTCTCTCGGACATTGTGTGTATTGGATTGTATTTCTTCTTCCTTACTATTCCAGAGACCATCCATACCTCAGCTGCCATGCCTGGCATAAAATGTAAGAGAAGCAACAACACATGTATCACTGGACTTTATAAACAGCCCCACATGAATGGAGAATTGGTTTTGTATCAGCTTCTTCATGGTTTCTTTGAAGTCGGACAGTTTATGTTCACGTTGATCTGGCTTCAGCAGCATTAGAAAATCCATCTCCAGTTACAAGCTCAAAGATAGCTAGAAGACCCGCACTCTTTTGCATGATTACCTCAAGCAGGAACCTAGCAAGGTCTGCCATGTTTTCTTCCAAGGCAATGAAACTACTTGCTGTCGTCTCAAGTCTTCTTATATCTGTAAGGGACACAGGCCCCATCTTGCATAATTTGTATGGTCATAGTCACTAATAGCAGCACTGCGGCAAGTGCAAATTTTAATTACCATTCCTCATGATCCTGATGGAGTCCAGCAAATTTTGTACCAGGTTCATGTATGGTGACCACAATTTGAAGTTCGGGCTGTCTGAGTGTATAATAAGTTGAAAATATGTAACTTTTTTTTATTTAATTGAGGATTGTAACATTTTTAATACTAGGTCTTCACTTGCAATGGCCAATGTAATTTTATAAATTTATTTAATCAAAACGAGCCTTATCACAAAAAAATAAAAATAAATAAATAAAATAAATAAATAAATAAATAAATAATAGGTCAAGCAAAAAAGATTTTTTGAACCACAGTGACCTTTTCCTTGATGACCTTTAAAATTATCTTTCAATTAATTTTTTGAGATGGTATCCACTTTTTTTAACCTTTTCACACTGGAAAGATTCCACGTATATGCTTGCTATTAACATGCGCTGCGCTAAGAAAAAAATTAGGGAAGTTTTCCAGGTTCGGCTGGTCCACTACGTGGCCACCGTGCCACGTCTTCGTAAGAAAGACACACAAGATCATCTGAAGTATCCCTCGCGTTCTGGTTTTCTCTAGACATACACTAGACTATGATTTTTTTTTTTTTTTTTTTTTTGCATACATGGACGGGGGAGACTTCGTCATCGTTTCGATGACTCCCTTAATTAACTAAAATACTAAACAGCCGTGATTAGGATGTGGTTAACTATTTAATTATAAGGGGATCCTCTAACTTCATTAAAAACGTATGGCGTTTGATAGATTCTATGAAATAATAATGAAAAGCATATATTGTCTCCTCCATTTTAAAGATTACAAAGGATTACAAAGGCGGAGCATGCCGACAGGAGATCTTTTGGTACATATCTAGGTCGGATGCGAAAAAAAACATAATAATAATAGAATAATAAATAAAAAGTATAATAATGTAAATAACAAATAAAATACATTAATAATGCATAGGTATAGTTAAATGATAAACAAACAGGTAAATAGTAAATAATAATAAATTGACATAGAACTAATAATAAATGAAAATCAAACATACAAATGATAAAAAAAAATATATATATAATTCATAATCATTACAGCATCTTGCATAAGTGTTTATCTAAATGATTCTTAAAGCTCCGAACTGAACTACGTTGCACTACCTCTGCAGGAAGTTTATTCCATTCATTAACTACACGGTTGGCAAAGTTGTTTCTACCCACTTCCAAATTGAATCTATTTCCGGAAAGTTTCGGACCATTGTTTCTTGTCTGATTCTCATTCAATGTGAAATATTTGTTACTTTTGATGTTGTCAATTCCCTTTAGAATTTTAAAGACCTGTATCAAGTCACCTCTGAGTCTACGCTTTTTTAGGGAAAACAGATTCATATGTTTTAGTCGATTTTCGTATGATTTATTTTTGATATTTGGAATCCGTTTTGTGGCTCGCCGTTGTACTTTTTCCAGTCTGTCAATGTCTTTAATGAGATTCGGTGACCATACGGAAACAGCATATTCCAAATGTTGACGAACTAACGATTTATATAGCTTGTTAATGAGTGATGGACTTTTGAAGTCAAAAGATCGCGCAATCAGTCCTAGAATATTATTTGCTTTCTCAGAGGCTAAAATACACTGCTTGGATGATTTGAGGTCGTTACTGATAATTACACCGAGATCTTTTTCACTATTCACTTTTGTTAACGAATTTCCAAATAACTTGTAATCGTACTTACTGTTATTTTTACCCATGTGCATTACCTTGCATTTACTTGTGTTAAATTTCATTAGCCACTTTTCAGACAATTGCTGTAATTTATCTAAATCTTCTTGAATATCTAATTGGTTTAAGTGATCATTTGCCATTCCGCACAGTTTTGTATCATCAGAAAATTTGGAAACAGTAGATTTTAGTCCATGGTCTATATCATTTGTATATACTATGAATAGAAGTGGCCCAAGAACGGAACCCTGAGGAACTCCACTAGTAACTTTTTCCATCTAGAAGTTTTTACATTTAAAACAACTCTCTGTTTTCGACCACTCAACCAATTACTAGTCCAACTTAATAGGCTACCACTTATTCCATGTAAAGCTAATTTAGTAATTAGTCTTTCGTGTGGGACGGTATCAAAAGCTTTTGCAAAGTCTAGATATATTAAATCTATATTGTTTCTTTTGTCATAATTCGAGATAACTGTGTTGTAGAATTCGAGTAAGTTAGTCACGCAAGAACGTTTCCATCTAAAACCATGCTGGCTATCATTTATCAAACGGTTACTTTCTAAATGATGTTCGATAACATTTCTATTCATAGTTTCCATTATTTTTACTACGATTGAAGTCATACTTATAGGCCTATAGTTATTTGGCTTCTTTTTGTCACCTTTTTTGAATATGGGAGTAACGTTAGCTAGCTTCCATTCTCTTGGGACATCTCCGGATATGATGGATTTCTTGAAAATAATTTCTAATGGAACAACAATCTCATTTTTCATTTCCTTTAAGATTCTTGGATGCCAACCGTCATGCCTTAGTGTTTTATTAACTTTGAGTTTATCTATACACCTTTTAATTTTTTCTTTTGTTATATTTACCGTAGTAAGTTTACCCTAGACTTTTCACAGGTTTCAGTTTAGAGTTCACTTTGAGGTGTTTCGTTTACGAATACCGAGCTAAAATAATTGTTTAAGATATTACACATTCCTTCATTTGAATATTCAAGTTGACCGTCAGTAGATAATAGTGGACCAATGTGATGCCTAACAACCTTTTTACCTCTAATGTAACTATAGAATTCTTTGGGATTCTCTTTGGATTTATCAGCGATGTTCATTTCGTATTGTCGTTTTCTTTTTCTTATTGTCTTTTTTAAATCTCTCTGTATTGATACATAACTTTCATAGTCATTAGATGCACCCGAGCACTTATATTTCTTATAAGCCTGTCTCTTTTTAGCAATACTTTTTTCAGTTTCTTTGTCGAGTCACTTTGGGCGAGTCTGATTTGGGGGACTTCTGTCCTTAAAAGGAATGTAAATATGAATCATCTTAGTGAGCGTATTTTGAAATATTTCCCACACCTGATCTACAGGTCTTTCGTTTAATTTTGCCTCCCAATCTGTAAGCTGAAGCTCCTGACGTAGTCCTATGAACTGAGCTTTACTGAAATCGGGTATTTTAGAAACACAAGTATCTATTCTAAAAAAAATTAGGAGATTGAGTCTATGTTGTGATCGCTATTTGCAACAGTTTCACCGACTTCTACATCAGTTACCATGCTTTCGCGGCTAGTGATCAATAGATCGAGTACGTTTCCATATCTTGTGGGCTCTTTTACATGCTGAATTAAGTAATTGTCACCAAGAAAATCAATCAAGCGACTACCTATATGGCCATGTTCAAGGGTCATCCAATCAATGTCAGTAAAATTGAAATCATCCATTATCAATAAATCCCTGTTGCAGGAACTAGACAGTTCTTGAAATAACAGTTTGTCGTCTGCTAATGATAATGTCTTTGGCCTATATGTTACACCTACATTCATTTTTGTCCATTTGTTTTGGTTAACTCAACCCACAAACTATCATATGCATCCTGTTTCACTTTCTCTAAAACACAAGCACGAACATTGTTTTTAACGTACAACAGAACACCCCCACCTTTCTTGTGGTTTCTATCCCGATGCAAGTGTTTAAATCCCACAATATTAAATTCAGCTTCGAACTCTGTACCATTTAACCATATCTCGGTTATTCCTATCATATCGAGATTTTCGCTTTTGACATACGCCTGTATTTATTGAAATTTGTTCCTAATACTACGAGCATTAAAGTACATGGTACAAGATTTGACCTTTTAATGGCCATTGTTATAATTTCGAAACAGTTAATCATTTATATTAATCCATTTTCTTGGCGCCACTGTGGAGTCCATGAGATACAAAACTTATGCTACGATTTTATTCAATACAGATTTTATGTAACAACTGACGATATCTAGCTTACGTCAAGATATCGGACTGAAAATGTGAATGCAAATTAGATCAATTTATTCGATTTAGTGATATCCTTTACTTTTTTATACCAGATGATCTCGTTCTACCCGTACACGAGCAGTATATATATATATATATATATATATATATATATATATATATATATATATATACATATATCATATATATATATACATATATATATATATATATATATATATTATATAATATATATATATATATATATATGTATATATATATATATATATACTGTATATATTGTATATATCCAGCAGACACCTGTAATCTTATTCAGATCAGAGGGGCCTTGGAGCCATAAAGACTTAAACATGTGAGTATTATAGAACTTGAAAGTTCCATTGAGCAGAATAATTGAATTAGCATGTGTTCGTAAGTATAGCAAGTAACCAGGCCGCTATACTACGGCAAACAACCACTTGGGAAAGTGGGTAGGGGATAGGGGATGAGGGAGTATGTATGAGATATAAATTGACGCAGCCCGAAGGGATTTCTCCCCGTCTTCTACTTTTCTGCATGAGGGGACGGAGAGGGGGGAGGGATTCGCCGAATTAATGAAGCGGCCTTGCTGTGGACGTGCTGTGTCTTGCGACACTGCTTCTGACCAGGGGCAGTGGAGAAGATGCAGGGATGACCCGTCATCAAGGAGGTGCCAAGATAAGAAGTAGGGAAGAGGGTACAGGGGAGTGGAGTATGTAGGCGTATGAAATGGGTGGGAGTGGTTTCTATGCCTTTGTCTTTTGGCTACCTCCCGTGTAAGGGGGAAAAGAGCCTTTGGTATATGTATGTATGTATGTATGTATGTATGTATGTATGTATGTATGTATGTATGTATGTATGTATGTATGTATGTATGTATGTATGTATGTATGTATGTATGTATGTATGTATGTATGTATGTATGTACATGTTAGAGAGTAATATGGAAATCTACTCTTTAGTATAATTTTCATTGTCAAGAGGAGCCATACAAGCATCTCTCTCAAGTATGTAAGAGTTCTCGTGACACGAGTAGGCATACGGATCTCTGTTTATAAGTATTAGAGTTAAAATCATCTACGGAGATAAAAGAGTTATGTATAGCTACGTTAACAACTACAAGATCACGTACATGTGTACCAGTGAATCAAGACTCACCAGACGAGTGACATCAGGCAAGGGAAGGCAAAAACATGTGTGGCTAACCTGAGTCAGCGCATTTGCATGTAATACTCATCATGTGCAATACAATACTCTGCTTTGGGCATGGAGGAACTTTGAACGCGAAAAAGGCACTTGAATGATAAAGCAATTTTGCTCTTAAGATATAATCCTACTGTAATTAAAAAAAACACTATACTGTTTGATGCAGCATAACCCTAAGGCCTGTACATAATTAATTAACCTATGTTATGTGACATTGCGCACTATCTGAAACAGGAGTAGATCTTATCAATTACAAAACGACATTTGAAGCGCAGAGCAATTGAAAGTGTGCAGATCCCAGTCCGAGAAGATCGATTAGCGCAAACTTTCAGAGCTATCATTAACAATTACAGTTTGTTATTGGGATTCGGGTAATTAAAAGTTTAATGGTAGCTAATGTGGTCGGAGGGTGGTTAACAAGTTCCGGGAAAATGAACGAGATTACAGGGTGACTAACCAGATCGAGAATTTTATATTACAATAGGAAGTGGCATTGTCTTGCATATTTATTCTGGTTATCGTGGGCCATTTTTTCAATTGAGTCTCCTTATCATCTAAATTGTAAAGAATAAGGCAGCAAAATTAGATAAGATAACGATGTATATGTATATATATATATATATATATATATATATATATATATATATATATATATATATATTGTAGACCGCATTCATAACGGAAGGAGTGTTTAGTGTTGAAAAAGGGGTTTTCTTTAAACATCTACATATGTACTCTCTCTCTCTCTCTCTCTCTCTCTCTCACACACACACACACACACACACACACACACACACACACACACACACACACACACACACACACACACACACACACACACACACACACACACACACACACACACACACACACACACACACACACAATATATACATATATATATATATATATATATATATACATATACATATATTTATATATATATGTATATATATGTTATAATATATATATGTATATATATATATATACAGTATATATATATATATATATATATATATATATATATATATATATATATATATATATATATATATATATACCGTCTGGGATATTGACTGCATGTTATTGTGGCAAAGTAGCATGCAGTCTATATGGGGCGCCTGTACAGGCCAAAGTCGCGCATAATTTTTTCTACGATAGAGGAAGTTTCTGTTCATAGAGAAATGATGTCACTTTTATTATACTTCGACTGTCCCTCCGTTATGCTGTCTCCCCACTCCTTGTTACTGTCCTGTACCATTTCTCTGAATATTCACATCCTTTTTCGCCTACTCTGTGGTGGGGGAAAAGAATACTGCCACCAAGTCTTCCCACTTGAGTCGTACGAGGCGACAAAAAACGGGACGAGGATAGAACTAGGAATCCTGCTACCTGTAGCCTCAAAGGGATATTCCTAAAAAAGTAAAAGCATAAGAAGGTCTAGGTGTTTTCCAGCCAGTACCCTAAGGTTTGGGTCTTTTAATGTGCGTAGATGTGGTACAGATGAGAGTAAAAGGAAAGAGATAGCCAGTATGTTTGTGAGAAGAAAGATTGATGTATTGGCATTGGGTGTAAATAAGTTAAAAGGCAGGAGCGAGTGTGAGCTTTGTAATGTAGTTGGAAGATTTTCAGGAGTGAAGAGAGGACGAAGGAGAGAAGGTGGTGGCTATACTAGTAAGTGAAAAGATAGGTAAGCGTGTAGTCGAGTGGAAGAAGGTTTCTTCAAGGTGAAGCTAGGAAGGGAGATGTGGGTATTTGTAAGTGCGATTGGGCCTGGTAGTGAGAAGAACGTAGAGGAAAGGGAGGATTTTTTAATGGATTTAAATGAGTGCATAGAGGGATTAGGGAGAAATGTCAATGTAGTTTTGTTGGGAGACCTGAATGCTAGGGTAGGAAATGATCCCATTGACGGAGTGATTGGGAAATATAGAGTTCCAGGAAAAAATCATAGTGGAGAGTTAATGGTGTGGATGTGTATCAAAAGAGAGTTGATGGTAGCAAATAAAGTGTTTAAGAAGAAAGTCAAGCATAAGTATACATGGGAGAGGGTGGTGGATGGAAGGGTGGTAGATAGAGCATTAATGTACTATATAGGGGTAACAAGAAGTATAGTAGGAAGAGTTAAGGATGTACATGCTCTAAGGGGAGAGAGTGGGGGAATATCAGATCAATTTTTGGTAAAAGGTAAGTTGAGAGTGGAGAATAGGTGATGAAAGAGGAAAAGGGCAGAGGGTAGGGAAGTGCTTAGAATGAACTGCTTAAATGAGAAAGAAAAGGAGAAGGAGTATAAGTAGAAGCTGAGAGAGGAGTGGGAGGGAGTGAAGGATAGAGTAGAACTAGGAGTGGAGGAGGAATGGGGATGTTTCAAGAAGGGAGTCATAAGGTGTGCAAAGATGGTGTGTGGAACAATAAAGACGGGAGGAAATAGAAGGAAGGGTAGTGAGTGGTGGGATGAGGAAGCAAAGAAGGGTGTAGAAGAGAAGAAGCAGGCTTTCATAGATTGGTTACAGATTAGTACGGGGAAATCATATGAGAGGTACAAAGTAAAGAGAAGGGAAGTAAAACATAAGATAAGAGAGGCAAAGAGGAGAGCAGATGTAAAATAGGGGTAGTAATAATTTTTTTATTCCTTAGGGCTCTTAGGATCTGTAGCAGGGAGTTCCTCAAAGATGAAATTCTCCGTATAAAAAGCACTTTCAGGACACTGGGCTATTCAGAGGGCCTGTTATCCAAATCCTTACGGAAGGCAAGAGACATTAAACAACGGAGAAACCCGGTAAATAGAAAGGACAAACAATATTTTATTGTAGCAAGCTCAGACTTTTCACGATTGTTGGGGGATGCAGTTCTTCCACTAGGACTGGAAGTTGTGAGCGACACTGTGAAAAGGATAAAGCAGCTTGTAACGCTAACATCAAGCCCATCAAGTAACCTCAGCATCATCTACAAGATACCATGTAGTGGATGTGAAAAATCATATTACGGAGAGAGCTACAGAGTTATAGAAACAAGGATCAGGGAACACAAGGCAGACCTTCGATACCACCGACTATCTAACGCGATGGTGAATCATGTGGAACAAGAAGGTCACATACCCGACTGGCAACAAGCAGAAGTAATACGAAAAGGACTCTGAGAAAAGGACAGAGGAAAGTTATCGAAGTCTTGTACATAACCACCAACTCTAACATTAACCAGAAAGTGGGGAACATAAAATGGACAAAATATACAGCTAAGTATGCAGCAGTGAGAAATTGCCCCAACACAGCGCCAACGTAACATGAGGTTTCGTCCTAGTTTGATTTAATTTATCTGATTTATTCCATCTTTCCATTTTTTTTCAAATCACATTAATTTATATCACAATGATTAATTTCTGTTCTGTTAATGTAGATTTATTTTCCTAACATGGTCACGCTATACTCATATTATCATAAAACGTGACATTTCGCCACATTTTTATTCAATTTATCTAATTTATCCCATCCTTCCCCCGTTTTGTTCAAATTTAATTTGTATCCCATATAAATGTTTAAAAATTATTTTCTGTTAATATGTGTTTCTTCTCACAACATGATCACACTATACTCATATTTTCATAAAATGTGACATTTCGCTACATTTTAGGACACCTCAGACACTCTATTCCCACACATACAACTGTTCGATTTCTGGTTTGTTAGTTTGAATTACATTTCACATCAGGGTTTATTGGTTTAACACAAGTCATGTTATACTCATGAAATTATAAATTGTAACATTACGACATATTATAGATCAACACCTCACACATACTGTTTCTGCACTCACACAATAATTCACTATAAACTCCAACAGACCCCCACAAAGAGGGAACGCGGAGTCAACCAACTATGTATACTGCCAGCTTTATTTTCAGAGTAACATTCCTCTGAAGA
>NC_134784.1:49145368-49157868 GCF_046742065.1 Oratosquilla oratoria | reverse complement strand
AGATAAAGGTGCCCAGTAAAATGAAAGAACGTGGAGAAAGAACTGTGTTAAGATAAAGAGTATTCGGGGAAAAGTGCTGAGGAACAAGAGGAGATAGTCGAGTAGTTACGAAAAAGAAAGTGGCAAGATGTAGTGTTTGATTAGATAGATGAAGAGGGAGCAAAGAGGGTGAAAACAGAATAGTTGGGGAGAGAAGAAATAACATTAGGAAAGGACAGTAAGGTGATAAAAAAGCTGTCAGGGAAAAGTGAGTGTGGAGAAAAACAAGAGGCACTGGGAAAAAGTATGAAGGAGAGGGAGTGTATAAAACTAAGTGGAAAGCAGTTAGTTACAATTCTAGTGAAATAAGAGAAATGAATGTGGAAAGTAAGGGAAAAGTGAAATCAAATCAGAAGGGTAGGAAAGAAAAAAAGAACCAGCAAATTATTTGACCTTATTCTAGAGAAACCTCGTCATATGCATATATCATGGCTACCGACAGACGATTTTATTCAGATATAGGGGACGTCCTCACTACACAAAGGATACGGTAGATGTCAGCCGATTCAAGAGTGTTGTAGTCTTGTATCTTTACTCTGGATGTAACCATGCGAGTTCATTCATCTAAAAGGAGCCTTTTTACTATCCATAGGGCTAAACACTAGGTAATGTAAATAAATGCATACATAAATATACCAGATCCTGTTTTCCTTTACAAGTGGGATGGCTGAGTCTGAACATAAGCCATTACTACACTAATTCCACACTCATCCAAAAAATTATTCTATGTCAGTTCTATCTTAGCACTGCCTTTAGCCCCACTGCTCGGGCAAAGGCAGTGGAGTCCCCATTGCTCGAGCCTAAGGAAGAGTAAGACACAGCAGGGCCCGACTGCCTGAGGTGGTTTACCACTACCGCCTCATTATATAATATCCCCTCTGCTCATCCACTCAAGAAATATACGGAACACTCAAGAAGACCATTCCTTTGGGCTACGCCCTTTCCTCATTATTAAGTACTCTCCATTTACTCCTATCTTTGGCAATCTCGTTTCCTTACTTCAACTCGTCCATTTACCTAATTCTTAGTCTTTCCCTTAATTTCCTCCATCTACTTCTAACACTCTTATTTGCTAGTCTTTCCTCATTCATTCTTCCCATATCTTTATAACTTTTCAGCATCATTTGATCAGCTATATTTGTCAGCTCTGTTGTTACTACTGCTCCTTGCCTCACCTCCATATTTCATGCGCTATCCATTCTCATAAGCCTCACTATATTTCTTAACACCTTATGTCAAGAATGTTAAGGCTTTTTCATCATTTCCCAGATTCCGAATAAATGCTTTATACAGTGTCGTGGCCATATATACCTCTTCATGCATTTTGCTATTTATGTTCATCTCCAAATATCTATTTACCATGAAACTTTCCAATTCTTGTAAACACTTATTTGCTTTCCTTACTCTATAGCTCATATCCACTCACAGGCCATTTCCTGCTACGTGTGAACCTAAATACTTGAAGTTTTCTAATTCCTCCAACCTTTCATCCTATTCACCTTCAATCCACCTCACAAATCACTTTTAGCTTCTTCTTCTCACAGACCATCCAAATTCTGCGATTTCCCTAACTCCAAACCACTGCATAGTACCTTAATATTTAACCTACCACCCCGTTCAGAAACACGTTGAATATCTATAGTGACATTACGCAGCCCTGTCGCAGTTCCATCATCACCCCAAACCACTCCCTAAAGTTTCTAACCACACATAAATTCTACTACTCACGATAAAAAAGCTGCCATCAAATAATCTCCCTTATCTTATAGAGCAGTTTCTCAGCCTTATTACCTTCATAGTCTCCGTAGGTCTATCACGGGAAAATCCCTAAGTTCCAGGTCGGATGATACGTATTCTACGAAACATTTATATATTCTATAATGCTCGTATATGAATACAATGAATACATTGAATTTATATGCTGCTATGATCTCTCGAACCCCCTTGATAGTCTCCCCGAATCCCCTAGGGTCTGGGGCTCCCAGACTGAGAAACTGTGTCATACGTCTTATTCAAATCCATGAGAGATTATAAGACATCATTACCCCCTGCCAATGACTCGCATATCTATTTTACTACAAAAACTTGATCAACCCAATTATTCCCTTTCTAAACCCTCACTGCTCTTCTCCAATTCCTCCCTCTATTTCTCTCCTAATTCTTTTATCTAACAACCTCTCATACACTCTACCAACCACATTTAATAGACAGATACCTTTAAAACTACTAAATCAATATTTATTCCCTTTCCACTTGTAGAGCTATACATACACTCTTCCAGTCCATCGGTGCACGCATTAAATCATATTAAAGGGCGTTCCAATACAATTACTCCTCCCTTTGTCAGGCAATCCACATGACACTGATTTAATCCAAGTGCTTTACCAGCTTTCATCTTCTTTAAGGTTCTTTGTAAGTCTTCTTTTCTTATAGCCTTATTGTTACTCTTCCCCATTATAGTAATTTTTCTGGAATTTCAAACTATCATAGGCAAAACATTTCTAACTTTCTATCCTTTTTGATATCCATTCCCCACAATATTATACGCACCTTCTTCTTATAATCTTCACTTTCATTAGCGTCTATCCATCTGCACCTTTTATCATAGCTCTACCTGGCTTGACCCTTTGCATCATTTCCACTTCGTTCTAAAACATATTTTTATTTTCTTAAGGCTCTTCTTCAAACAACCTACCCCATTTTACATGTTTTCTTAATGCCCTATTTTGCCTTTGTTTCCTCCCTCTTTATTTAGTAACCCTCACATGCCTCCTAGTGTCTTCTTTGTAACCATTCCCCTATTGCTCTCTTTATTCCTGCCACCAGTCTTCATTTCCCAATTCACTGCCTTTCCTTCTGTGCCCTCCCATCCTCTTTATCCCACTTTCCAACTCCCCCTGGAAGAAATCCCAGTCTTTTATCTCTTCATATTTTCCCTTTAGATTTCACTACATACTATACTTGTCTCAGCTTTGCCTGTTTTTTTTCTTATATCTTCACAATTTATTTGCTCATCTTAAGCACCTCTCTACTTTTTTCTTTCTCCATTGAATCTCTACTCTCAATTTTCCTTTTTCCAGAAAAAGGTCTGACAATCCATTGCCCTCTAATTTGAATACACTGACATTCAGAACCCTTCCAGTCTTTCTTTTTTTGGGCACTACAATATAGTCCATTAATGTCCTCTTTACTACCTTCAAACACTTTACCGTGATCCTCATATGCTTATATTTATATTTCTTCCTAAACACTATGTTCGTTATCATTGTATTCCATTCAATGCGCGTTTTCAACTTCTCTCCCTACTATAATTCTTTGTACCACCTCGTTCCTTCCGACTACTTTATGCATCAACTCATTTGCTCTACTATTATAATTCCTGCACCACTTTACTCACATGTCTCATTTAGATAAAACAAAAACGTTTCTCTATCCTCTAAACCTTTCCTACTACCAGGGCCATATGTATTCACAAATGCCCATACCTTTCTTTCTAGTCTCATCTTCGCCACATTATTCTCCAGGAGTACAAGGAGAAGCTAAGAGAAGTGTGGGAGGTGGTGAAGGAAAGAGTAGAAGTAGGCGTGGAAGAGGAATGGGGGTGTTTCAAAGAGGAAGTGACAAGATGTGTAAAGATGGTATGTGGACCACAGAGGATTAGAGGAAATAGAAGAAAGGGTAATGAGTGGTGTGATGATGAAGTGAAGAAGGTAGTAGAAGAGAAGAATCGAGCATTCAGGGACTGCTTGCAAAGTAGGGTGAGAGAAAAATATGAGGGGTATATAAAAAAGACGAAGAGTGAAACAAGAGATAAAGAAGGCAAAAAGGAGAGTAGATATAAAATGAGAGAGGAGTATGTCAGAATTTTTTTAAGGCAATAAAAAGATGTTTTGGAAGGAAGTTAAGAAAGGAGGAGGAGGAGGTGAGTCAAGTAGATAAGAAAAGGTAAACGGCGAAGGTGGATAGGTCTTAACGGAAGAGGAGGCTGTAACGGGAGAATATGTGGACTATTTTAGAGAGCTGTTGAATGTGGAAGAAGACAGGGAGGGATTGGTGGTAGCAGTGGAAGGTGCTAAGAAAATGGCGGCGATAGGAGAGGAAAATGGAGGAGAAATAAGAAAAGATGAGGTACAAGTATCTAAAAGACTATTGGGATGGTTTGGACACATGGAAAGAATGAGTGGTAAAATATTAGTAAAAGAGGTGTGGAAGGCAAATGTGGATGGAGTGAACTTTAATGGACGACCGAGGATGAGATGGATGGATGGGGTGAAGGGGTCGTTGAGCAAGAGGGGAATATCTGTTGGGCAAGGAAGGGAGAAGGCAGGAGATAAGGGTGAGTGGAGAGTTGCTGTGTATAGATGATACTGTTATGAAAGTAAAGGAGGGGCAGGTGGTGCTTGTATGCGAATCATATTTTGACGCAGCACGAAGGGATTGCTCTCCGTCTTCTCTTTTTCTGCATAAGAGGACGGAGAGTAGGGGTCACCAATTAAGTGAAATGGCCTTACTGTGGATGTACTGTATCTTGCTACATTGCTTCTGACCCAGGGCAGTGGGCAGGATAGAGGGACGACCCGTCATTCATGAGGAACTATGATAAGATGGGGAAAGAGTGGCGGATGAGAGTAGGAATAGGTACAAGCCTTTGATTTGGCTACCTCCCTTATAAGGGAGGAAGAGCTCTCGATATATAAGTGGTATATAGATAGACCATCGGCCTAATTTATTTATCGACGTAGCACCTCTTCTAAAAGCAGTTTATTTTTCATAATTTCCGTTTGTCGGCAGAAGTTTATGGGGGAACACCTTCGTCATAAACACTTTTACTATGGGGAATGATTTATAAGTGTTATTGTTGCTGCCACCAGGCAATTTTGTAAAAAAAATATATATATATATATATAGATAAATTCCCTGAAGGAAAAATATGAGTGTTTAAAAAAGTGAAAGGAAAGAGAGAAGACTTACTCAAGAAATATCTTTGAGATAGTGCTTAGCTGAATATATGAGTAACAAAATGCAGTGTTAAACAATTATATAACGTGCAACACATTCCATTTTATTCTGGCTAACTCCAGGCTACTGAAAGAAAAGAACACAAAGAAAAAGGAGAAGAACATGAAGAAGGAGAAGAAGAAGAACATGAAGGAAAAGGAAAAGAACATGAAGAAGAATATGAGGAAGGAGAAGAAAGAGAAGAATATGAAGAAGGAGAAGGAGAAGAATATGGATAAGGAGAAGAAGGAGAAAAACTTAAAGAAGCAGAGAAAGGAGAACAACATGAAGAAGGAAAATATGGAGAAAACGAAGAAGGAGAAGAACGAGAACACAGAAAAAAGAAAAAGGAAACTATGGATAAGAAAGAGAAGGAATGAAAAAATAGAAGAAAAAGAATATGAATAAAGAGAGGAGGGAGAAGAAGAAGGAAAATCGAGAAAATTGCCAGAAGGAAAAGAAGTTGAATTTTAGGAATAGTGAGAAAATGGAGATTGAGAAGAAAGAGCGATGGAAAAGGAGAAGTAGAAACAACAATATGGAGAAGAAGGAGGAGACAAACAAGAATGGCCTAGAAATAAAAGAAAAAAGGTGGTGAGTGCGGAGAGGGGGAATAAGATGTATGAGAAAAGAAATATCATACGAAAGTGAGAAGGAGGCACAAAAAATATATATATATAGAATGAAAATAAGAGAAAAATATAAGAAATAACAGCAGCAAAAGTAATTATGAAAAGTATAAGGTTAAGAAGAAGAAGAATAAGGAAGAGAAGAAGGAGTAGATAAAAGAGATGGATTGAAGGATGAGAAGGAGAAGAATTTATAGATGGAGAGAAAGGAGACCAAGAAGAAGAAGTAGGAGTAGAGAGAGAATAAAAAAGAGAAATAAAGAAGACAAGAAGAAGAAAAAGAAGAAGAAAAAGGGGAAGAAGAGAAGAAAGATAAGTAAAAAGAGAAGTAGTTGGATAAGAAGTATCAGGTGAATGACAAAGAAAAAAGAAAGAGAAGTAAGAAAGGAAATAACAAGAGGAAGAAAATAATAAGGAGATTGTGAAGAGAGATAAGAGGGGAAAGGCGGAGAAGAAAGGAAAGAAGCAGAAAGACAGTAAGTCGGATAAGGACAAAAAGAAATACAATAAAAGGTAAACTAAAAGGAGAAGAAGGAGAAACAGAAAGAAAAGTACGAGAGAAAGGAGAAAGAAAAGAGGGATAATGAGAAGAAGGAAAAATAGGAAAAGAAAAATGAGAGGAACTAGAAACGGAAGGAGAATGAGAATGAGAAGAGAAAAAAGAGGGAAACGAGAAGCAGAAGAAGAAGGAGAAGGAGAAGGAGAAGGAGAAGGAAAAGGAGAAGGAGAAGGAGAAGGAGAAGGAGAAGGAGAAGGAGAAGGAGAAGGAGAAGGAGAAGGAGAAGGAGAAGGAGAAGGAGAAGGAGAAGGAGAAGGAGAAGGAGAAGGAGAAGGAGAAGGAGATGGAGAAGAAAAAGGAGAAGGAGAAGGAGAAGGAGAAGGACAAGGAGAAGGAGAAGGAGAAGGAGAAGAAGGAGAAGGAGAAGGAGAAGGAGAAGGAGAAGGAGAAGGAGAAGGAGAAGGAGAAGGAGAAGGAGAAGGAGAAGGAGAAGGAGAAGGAGAAGGAGAAGGAGAAGAAGAAGAAGAAGAAAGAGAAAGAGAAGGAAAAGGAGAAGGAGAAGGAGAAGGAGAAGGAGAAGGAGAAGGAGAAGGAGAAGAAAAAGGAGAAGGAGAAGGAGAAGGAGAAGGAGAAGGAGAAGGAGAAGGAGAAGGAGAAGGAGGAGGAGAAGGAGAAGGAGAAGGAGAAGGAGAAGGAGAAGGAGGAGGAGAAGGAGAAGGAGAAGGAGAAGGAGAAGGAGAAGGAGAAGGAGATGGAGAAGAAAAAGGAGAAGGAGAAGGAGAAGGAGAAGGAGAAGGAGAAGGAGAAGGAGAAGGAGAAGGAGATGGAGAAGAAAAAGGAGAAGGAGAAGGAGAAGGAGAAGGAAAAGGACAAGGATAAGGAGAAGGAGAAGGAGAAGAAGGAGAAGAAGAAAGAGAAGAAGGAAAAGGACAAGGACAAGGAGAAGGAGGAGGAGAAGGAGAAGAAGGAGAAGGAGAAGGAAAAGGAGAAGGCGAAAGAGAAGGAGAAGGAGAAGGAGAAGGAGAAGGAGAGAAAGAAGGAGAAGGAGAAAGAAAAGGAGAAGGAGAAAGAGAAGGAGAAAGAGAAGGAGAAAGGAGAAGGAGAAGTAGAAGGAGAAGGAAAAGGAGAAGGAGAAGGAGAGAGAGAAGGAGAAGGAGAGGAGGAAAAGAAAGATAAGAAGTAGAAAGAGAATGAGAATGAGAAGGAGAAGGAAAGGAGAAGGAGAAAAATAAGAAGTAAAAGGAGAAGGAAAAGGGAAAAAAGAGGAGAAGAAGAAAGAAAAGGGGAAGGAAAAGTAGATGGAAAAAGAAAAGGAGAAAGAAAAGAAGAATGAAAAAGAGAAGGAGAAGGAGGAGAAAGAGAAGAAGGAAAAGGAGAAGGAGATGGAAAAGGAGAAGGAGAAGAAGGAGAAGGAGAAGGAGAAGGAGAAGGAGAAGGAGAAGGAGAAGGAGAAGGAGAAGGAGAAGGAGAAGGAGAAGGAGAAGGAGAAGGAGAAGGAGAAGGAGAAGGAGAAGGAGAAGGAGAAGGAGAAGGAGAAGGAGAAGGAGAAGGAGAAGGAGAAGGAGAAGGAGAAGGGAAAGGAGAAGGAGAAGGAGGAGAAGGAGAAGGAGAAGGAGAAGGCGAAAGAGAAGGAGAAGGCGAAAGAGAAGGAGAAGAAAAAGGAGAAGAAGGAGAAGGAGAAAAAGGAGAAGGAGAAGAAAAAGGAGAAGAAGGAGAACGAGAAAAAGAAGGAGAAGGAGAAGAAAAAGGAGAAGAAGGAGAACGAGAAAAAGAAGGAGGAGAAGAAGGAGAAGGAGAAGAAGGATTAAGAGAAGAAAGAGAATGGGGAGAATAAGGAAAAGGAGAAGGAGAAGGAGAAGGAAACAATCCTAAGAGATCAGTCCTTCAGCGCTGTAAGACGATTAGCGATTTTATTCAGATGAAAAATCTTGAAAAGGAGAAAGGTACGCAAACGTGTCAATTTGAAAGAGAAGAGCAAGAGATACAGGAAGAACATTATGCTCGATAATAAAAAGGGAAAATCATAAGCGAACAGATACAGAAGGCAACGAAGATCTATGAACTAAAAAAAATATGAAGAACATAGATTAGAAAACGAGGCGGGAGAACAACAGTTATTGAATCATGAAAGAGAACTAAAAGGGTATAATGAATAGTTACAACAGGTGGATAAAAGAGAAGGAAGTTAAGGATAACAAAATACATAAATATAAATCCCACAAGTATAGTGGAAATAAGAGAAGAAAGACAATAACTGATTAAATAAGAACATAAAAAAGAACATAAAATATAAAAAGTAGAATGAAAGAGAATCAAAAGGATATAATGAATAGTTACAACAGGTGGATAAATGAGAAGGAAGTTAAGGATAACAAAATATATAAAAATAAATCCCACAAGTATAGTGGAAATAAGAGAAGAAAGACAATAACTGATTAAATAAGAAAATAAAAAAAAACATAAAATATAAAAAGTAGAATAAAAACGGTAGGAAAACAGAAAGAAAGAAGTGAATAAATCGTAAAGACTTGGATGGAGAAAAGACAAGAAGGAAGAGACATTAAAAGTGGAACAAAGCGAATAAGAGAAAAGGTTGGAAGACACAAGACTGAAGTAATAAGTGGAGGATTAAGACGAAGAATAAGAAAAAGAAAGATATCTACATAAATGGTTAAAGGAGGAAGGAGGAAGAGTAAAAAACGAGAGCAAAGAGGATGGGATGGAACGGGATAAGGAGAAAGAGAATAAAGAAACAAGTAAAAACAGAAGAAAAGGAAAAAGTAGAAAGAGGAGGAGGTAAACAAAGAGGGAGGATAAGGAAGAGAAGAAAGAAAAAAGAGAAGAAAAGGAAAAAAAGAGAAGTACGAAGAAGAGGAGGAAAACAAAGGAGGATAAGGAAGAGAAGAAAGAGGAAAGAAAAGAAAAAAAAAGGAAAAAAGAGAAGTACGAAGAAGAGGAGGAAAACAAAGAAGGAGGATAAGAAAGAGAAAAGAAAAGAAAAGGAAAAAAAGAGAAGCACGAAGAGGAGAATGACAAGGAGGAGGAGAAAGAGGAGAAAGAAAGATAGGAAGAAGGAAAAAATAATTAGTAGTAGTTGGAGAAAGTGAAAGATGGTAAGAGCAGAAGTGTAAGAAAGCGTAGAAGGAGGAGAAAATGGATTAGGTGAACAAGGAAAAGGAAGAAAAGCTAGAGAAGGAAGGAGGAAGAGGTGAAAGAAGAGAAAGAGAGAAAGGAAAGGAAAGAGAAATTGGAGGATACGAAGAAGGGAAAGGAAGAAGAAAAGGAGGGGGAAGGAAACAAAGTGAAGGAGAGAGAGGAGAAGGAGGAAAGGGAGAAAAAGAAGGGTGAGGAGAAGGCGAAGGAGGAGAAGTAGGAAGAGGAGGAGGAGGAGTAGGAAGAGAAGGAGGAGGAGGAGGAGTAGGGAGAGGAGGAGGAGGAGGAGGAAGAGGAGGAGGAGGAGGAGGAGGAGGAGGGGGAGGAGGAGGAGGAGGAGGAGGAGTAGGAAGAAGAGGAGGAGGAGGAGGAGGAGGAGGAGGAGGAGGAGGAGGAGGAGAAGTGGGAGGAGTAACAGCAGCAGTAGCAACAGGAGAAAGCGCAGGAGATGTGTAAATAAGGGAAATTTGATGAGAAAGACCTTAGATTTCTCAGACCACAACACCTTGTTATGGTCGTCAATTAGTATGCGTTACTCCCGAAGTAAAGAGGATAGCATAAAAGAAAAGAAAAAGGAGAAGAGAGGGAGAAGAATGAAGGTGAGGATATTAAAGGAGGATATAAAGGAGGAGGTGGATGAGAAGAAGGAGTACGAAAGAGAGAGTGATAGATCAGGAGGAGGAAGAGAAGAAAGAGGAGAAGGAAAAGAGAAAAAAAGAGAAGAAAGATATTGGAAGGAGGTATAGAAGGAGAACGAGAATTAAAGAGAGGGGGAGAGGAATTAAGGAGGAGGAGGAAGAGAACGAACAGAAGGATGTGAATGAATAAAAGGAGGATAAAGTGAATGAAGTGAAGTGAAATAATAGAAAGGAGGAATAGGAAAAAGAAAAAGACGAGCAAAAGGAGTAGAAGAACAAAAAGAAGGAGAGAAAGAGAATGAGGGGAAGAATTAGGACGAGAAGGAGGTAAAGAAGGAGGTGAAGGAGGAGGACTGAAAGAGAAGGAAAAAAAAAAAAGGAAGAGGATAGGCGAGAAGAAGTGAGGAGGAGAAGAAGAAGTAGAATGAGGAGGAGAATGAGAATTAGGACGAGAAGGAGGTGAAGAAGGAGGTGAAGGAGGAGGACTGAAAGAGGACGAGGAAAAAAAAGGAAGAGGATAGGTGAGAAGAAGAGAGGAGGAAAAAAGAAGTAGAATAAGAATGAGGAGGAGAAATGTTAAGAGAAGGATTAGAAAAAGGAAGAGCAAAAGAAAGAGAAGCAGGAGAAAAATGAAAACCAGGAGGAGAGGGAATAAGTGGAGGATTAGGAAAAGGAAGAACAGGAATAAGAAGTGAAGGAGGACAAAGAATATGAAGAGAAGAAAGAGAAGGAGCAGGAGATGGAGGGGGAGCAGGGAGAGGTGGTAAAGGAATAAGAAAGGGAGGAGGAGGAGGAGGAAGAGGAGAAGGAGGAGGAGGAGGAGGAGGAGGAGGAGGAGAAAGGTGGAGGGGGAGTAGGAGCAGGAAGAGGAGAACGAGAAGAATAAGGAGGATAAGGAGGAGGAAGAAGAGAAAAAATAGGAGGGAGGAGTAGGTGGAAGAGGAGGAGAAAAAGGGCATCTAGAAAAATTAATAGGAAGAGAAAGAGAGGGAGGAAGAGGGGGAGGAACAGGAAATAGGAGGAGAGGAGCAGTAGGAAGAGGAGAAGGAGCAGTAGGAGGAAGAGAGGGTGGAAGAGAGGAGAAGTAACAGGAGGAAGGAGGAGAAGCAGGAGGAGATAGACGGGGAGGAGTAGGAGGAGGAGGAGAAAGGTGGAGGGGGAGTAGAAGCAGGAAGAGGAGAACGAGAAGAATAAGGAGAATAAGGAGGAGGAAGAAGAGAAAAAATTGGAGGGAGGAATAGGTGTAAGAGGAGGAGAAAAAGGCCATCTAGAAAAAATAATAGGAGGAGAAGGAGAGGGAGGAAGAAGGGGAGGAACAGGAAATAGGAGGAGGAGGAGCAGTAGGAAGAGGAGAAGGAGCAGTAGGAGGAAGAGAGGGTGCAAGAGAGGAGAAGTAACAGGAGGGAGGAGGAGAAGGAGGGGGAGATAGACGGGGAGGAAGAGGAGGAGGAGATTTAAGAGGAGGAGAAGGGCAAGGAAGAGGGAGAAGAGGAATTTAAGAAATTGGATAAGAGTAAGAAAAAGATATGGAGGAAAATGAGGATAAGGAAGAGGAGGAAGAGAGGAGGAGGAGTAAAAGAAAGAGTACAATAAAGAGCAGAAAGAGGAGTTGAAGAAATTGGAGAAAAATAGTGTAAACAGGTGTAAAAAGAGCAATAGTAGACTTTAAAGCCGAAGGAAGAAAATGAAGATGTGAAAGAACATGTGAATTTTGAGGTTATGGGCCATGTTGGTTGAAATGTGGAGAAGGCGGGAGAGGTAGAGAAATTTAAGAGAAGAGAATTCTGGATGGATAAAGAAATATTAAAGAAGAGCGTGAAGGTAAGAGTGGAAGAAAAAATTATGGCAGTGAGAAAAGAACCAAAAGATAGTAATGAGAAGTTATAAGAAACACGGGGAATACAAATAAAAATGTCCCCGAATGAAACAAAGATTTGAAAATATAAAAGATATATATAAAAGAGATGATTTATTTGAATGTAAGAGAGAGGAAACTGAAAAATATGAAGGAGGACAAAGGTTGTGGTACTTGTAGAATATATATAAATACACGATGATAAATAGTAAATAAGAAAAACTAACATAAAAAACAGAAAAAAAGGAGAGTTCGAAGAAGAATATAAGCAAGAGAAAATAAAAAGAACGTGTGTTAGTATGAGCAAAATAGTAGAGACACGAGAGAAGAAAAGATTGGAGGGGAAGGGAAGGACAACATGGATAATGAAGAAGAGCCTTGAAATGAAAAGGTCTAAGATATAATTAGAATTAAAAAAGTGAAGAGAAAAATAAAAGGAGAAACGTTAAACAAAGAAACTAAATGAAGTCTGCCCAAATGTCGAGGTTTAATAACTTAGTACTAAAGGAATAACATTTTCATAAAAAATTATATAATGAAAATAGATAAAGATTGGTTCATCATTGGTTTCAAATATTTGAATAAGACTGGCTGTACGTCTGCACGAGAGGGTAGACGTTTACGTAAAATGTTCATGTATATAAATATGAGGCTGCACCTGTGTTTGTACGTGTATGTGTGTGTGTGTA
>NC_134784.1:49135368-49137868 GCF_046742065.1 Oratosquilla oratoria | reverse complement strand
ACTACCTCTATCCCCCTCATTTATCATCTCTCCGTTCAATTCTGACCGGCTTGATCTCTCACTTGTAGGTCATTAAACGTCACCTCAATTGGCCATGTGAGCACGCGAGACTTGGTTATTATTACCCCTTGATTTCAAAGTCGAGCAAATACGAAACTACTTCGCTGATTACTTCCACCAAAAGCCAAAGCTCTTGCATGAAAGGGTTATGCATATACCGCAACCGTTTTACTTCTTGAACCAAAACCCTCGATATCCTTCCTCTGTATATTTCTCTAACACTTGCCCCATCCTAGAACCAGATCACAATTCACTTTTTTTTTTTTTTTGTCCCTTTGCTTTTCTGTCCCAATGTAACCTCCACACTTCTCTGTGCTGTTCGACTCCATCTTCTTTAATCTAATTTACCCCTGTGCTCCCTTCCCCCGGCCGTGAGGTATCCCAGTGGATATCATCTCGAACTCATGAGATGGAGGTCGTGAGTTCGATTCATGGAGTCGTTGTGTGCTTTCTGCATTGATTCTCGACAACAACAACAACACGACCTAAAATTTTGAAATAGATAAAAATACTGATATGGTTTGCGAGCTAACCAGAACCCCAACAGACAAAACAAAAACCCTCACGTTCCTCTCCGCAGCCTTTAGGTCCTTTATTTTTAAGTATAATCTTACTTCTTTCCTCCCACCCGTTTAAGAATTTAATTTCCAAGCTTCTTTTCCTAAATTCTTCTTATCGTGCCCAGCACCTTTCAGGTCGTTCTCTCCTAATTCCATAATCACTATCATACATTTTTCTATACTCTATTATATATTTTTTCAGTACATTCCTTAATCATTCATTTCGTCACTATCTAACCTGTACTGTTTACCTCTCTCACTTTTAAACTCCTAACCTTCTACGTCTTACATTTAAATTTCATTATTTTTATATTCACCGATACCAGTAAAAATCACGGTAATATATCCGCAGATGCATCCACCATCTACCATCCACCATCTTCCATCCACCACCCATCACTCACCAATGACTACTCACTACCTACAACCCATCAAACATCACACATGCACCAACCATCTATCGCAACCATCCATTAACCGACCCTACCAACACACACCACCTGTGACTCACTCTTTAAACCAGCTATTCAGTCCGCTGTGTAAAGCCTTTGATTGCTCGAGTAAACACGCGACCATGCCTTGGAAATTATAGGAAAATTAAGAGGAAGATGATACAACAGCGTAGAAGACTGTATATAGAGAGCACAAGACATTTCTTTCTAGTACTCTCTTTATATCTCTCTCTATCATTCACATTCTCCTTGCTTCCATATATATATGTATGTATATATATATGTATGTATATATATGTATATATGTATATATATATGTATATATATGTGCAGAAAAAACCACTGGGAAATAAGAAGCTTAGTCCGAACGTTTTCGTCTATTTAAGACATTATCAAGGAATACACAGTTACAGAGACATAGGTGGATATATATACATAAAGAAAAAGACAAGCTAGGAACATGGGAAGTACACACAAGATGCTTCACAATCAGGTAGAGCCGATGTTTACATATACGGACGTTTGGTCCATGACGTTACGTCACCCCCGCTTAGTAGCACTTGGAGAAGTTCTTACAATTTTATCAATAACAAAATCATCAAGTTTAAATAATCCTAAACTTAAATTGATATTATTGTCAAAGGTTTGTTTAATATGACTGGATTCGATGATGTTTCTTTCTAATAAGGATCTACAAGAAATTATTACATTCGAATTATCCCAGTCAATAGGATGATTGTGGTCTCTTACATGGACAAAAAGGCCACTGGAACTTTGCCCACTCCTTACACTATATTTGTGCTGATTTATCCTAGTTTTTAAGTCTTTACCAGTTTGGCCGATATAAAATTTGTTACATTTAAGGCATGGAATAGAGTAAACACAACCCTCGTTTGCTTCAGGTGAATTTTTAATGAGCTTACTTTTTATAGTATTATTTTTGAAAACCAAGTTGATGTTGAATTGTTTGAGAATATTAGGCAGACCAACTAATTTCTCACTGTAAGGAAGAACCAAAAGGTTCTTTTTGTCAAATACTTTTCTTACGTGTGAGGTGTTATGGAAAGTTTTGTAAGCCATTTTATGAGAAGTGTTTACTAAGTGCTTTGGATATTTTAATTCAGAAGCTATGCTATATATCTTCCTCAGCTCATCATCCAAAAATTCCAGGCTACATATCCTGTAAGCTCTAAGGAACATAGAACTAAAGACAGAAAGTTTTGTCTTCTGATGATGAGCCGAGTAAAAGTGGACATATGATGTGACATTAGTAGGTTTTCTATAAACGTCATATTTAAATTGTTTACCATTTCGATTAATTAAAATATCCAAAAATGGCAACTTATTCTCTATTTCTATTTCAAAAGTAAATTTGATTGAAGGGACCATACCATTTAGTTTTTCAAGAAATAAATCTAAGTTACGATT
>NC_134784.1:49115368-49125368 GCF_046742065.1 Oratosquilla oratoria | reverse complement strand
TCTTCCTCTTTTCTCTTGTCTTCCATTTGTTGTTGTTATTTTTCTTCTGTTTCTACTTTTTCACAATATCATCCTTCTCTTTTTCTTCTTTCTTCTTTCCACTTATCATTCTTATTTTCCTTCTGTTTTATACTTTTTCACAATATCACCCTTCTCTTTTTCTTCTCTCTTGCCTTACTATTGTATTTCTTATTTTCCCCCTGCTTCTACTTTTTCACAATATCATTCTTCTCTTTCTCTTCTCTCTTGTCTTACTATTGTACTTCTTATTTTCCCCCTGCTTCTATTTTTTCACAATATCATCCTTCTCTTTTTCTTCTCTCTTCTCTTATTATTGTTGTTCTTATTTTGAGCTCTCTCACCCATAGTTTGAACTGCAATACATTACAATGCAGAACATACTAATAGAAGACCTTTTGGCTCTTGAAGAAGTTCAATGCCGAGATGAAGTAAATCTCAATATCATGAAAAATAATAATCTAGTAAAAAATAAAAAATACATTAAAACACCATAGGTAAGCAAACAAACACATAAAAAGTTAATTATAATGAAGCAAAATTAATAACTGATAGACGTTTATGACAAACTGTTAAGGTATTTTTCCCGTACGAGATCAATTTCATTCGGTGACTGCATGAGCGTCGAAGTTGGTTCAATTATAATTGAACCAACTTCGATGCTCATGCAGTCCCTCTTTTCCTCTAAGTAACATTTTACGAAGATGTTCAGATTACTAATAATAATTATTATTAGTATTCTGAACATCTTCGTAAAATGTTACTTAGAGAAAAAGAGGGGAGGTTTTCGTACAAAAAAAAAAAATCTAAATACTTATATAGCTGTTTAAATAATAGCATTTCATTGCTGTGATGCTACATTACCCGTATGTAACATACTTCAAATGATACCAATAAAATAAGAAAAATAATAATAATTAAAAATATATCGGATATGAGTAACATGAAAATGCAACCATTGGCACTGCGCTTTTGGGGAGAAAAAAATGGAAAAAAATTCCAATCAACGTACAATTATTGTTATATCTGATGATTTTTCAGCTTTATTTCACTTTTTTAATCCAAAAAGTGTGATTCAATTTCATATTACAGTTTCGGTTACTCTTTGCACACGTGTATGTGCGTTTGTGTGTGTGTGTGTGTGTGTGTGTGTGTGTGTGTGTGTGTGTGTGTGTGTGTGTGTGTGTGTGTGTGTGTGTGTGTGTGTGTGTGTGTGTCTGTGTGTGTGTGTGTGTGTGTGTGTGTGTGTGTGTGTGTGTGTGTGTGTGTGTGTGTGTGTGTGTGTGTGTGTGTGTGTGTGTGTGTGTGTGTGTGTGTGTGTGTGTGTGTGTGTGTGTCTCTATATGGTTTTGAAAGATGGTATAGGCTCAGATAGAGACATATGTTATTATTTCTATTATTTTTATTGTCATCATTGTTGTTGTTGTTATTATTATTATTATTATTATTATTATTACTATCATTATTATTATTATTATTATTATTATTATTATTATTATTATTATTATTATTATTATTATTATTATTATTATCATTTATTTTTTATTATTATATTATTATTATTATCATTATTATGATTATCATTATTATTATTATTATTATTATTATTATTATTATTATTATTATTATTATTATTATTATTATTATTATTATTATTATTATTATTATTATTATTATTATTATTATTATTATTATTATTATTATTATTATTATTATTATTATTATTATTATTATTATTATTATTATTATTATTATTATTATTATTATTATTATTATTATTATTATTATTATATTTATCGTCCTCATTATCATCAATGTTGTGGAAGGACGGGAGGGGACAGAATATAGGGATGAATGGGGAAGGGTTGTGTATGGATGATGGTGTGATGCATAATGGAGTGGGGATGGGGGGTTGTGTAGGATTATGTATGAGAAATAAATTGACGCAGCCCGAAGGGATTTCTCCCCGTCTTCTCCTGTTCCGCATGAGGGGACGGAGATGGGAGGGTGGTCACCGAATTAATGAAGCGGCCTTGGTGTGGATGTGCTGTGTCCTGCGACACTGCTTCTGACCCAGGGTAGTGGACAGGATGTAGGAATGACCCATCTTCCAGAAGGAGCCAAGATGTGAGGGACGGAAGAGAGTGGAGGGGAGTGGAGTATGTAGAGGATGGAATGGGTGAAAATGTTTTCTATGCCTTTTTATTTTGATCTACCTCCAGTGTAAGGGGAAAAAAGCCTTTGGTATATGTATGTATTATTATTATTATTAATATCATTATTATCGTTTTGATTGTTATTATTTTTACTACCATCATTGTTATTGCTATTATTAGCATTGGGGTTGAGTTTATATCTTCAAATGTTTTTAGTGATCATATTTGTATAAGTGATTAATATTTCATCCCATGATCTATTCTAAGAAGTTTTGCTCACGAAATTCTTGGACGTCAAGCACTAGTATTAATGTTATATTCGACATTTAACTAACACTGATGGGAAAGTATGATTTCTAATAGCACTTATATCCTAAATGGTTTTTTTCTACATACAATTTTAAGGTCCTTTGGGACGTAACCACAATTTGGTAACCACACGAAATCTTGGGCATTCAAATTATCTATAATTTTTTTTTTTTTTTTTTTATGTACATTAGACTGATTGGAAAAACTATTATCTTAAATGAATTTTAAGTATGAATCATTCTCAGTTTGTACGCTCTCAGCATTTCATTTTCATATACTTTCCTTTCTTTCCTTTAATCTTTTGCCTCTTTTCTTCTTTGCCATTATTTCTACATTTACAATTATTTCCAACTCTATTCCCCAGTTTATTTTCTCCTTTTTTTGTGTCTTCTACATCCTATCCGCCATTCCTCTTTTACCCTACTCTTACCATACAAAAATATATGAAAAAATAAATAAACAAATAAAGAATAAAAAAAATGGAAAACTCCTGAAGGAAAGAAAGTCCGAAGAAAGCTTCGCGAGAGAAAAGTGAGGCGATTAACTAAGAGAGGATAAATTGAACACGCTGCATAAGACAAAGACCGAGATTTTTTTTTTCGGCCATCCGTCAGGGGAACTTCAATTTGTCTGATTTAAAACAAGAAGAAAAAAAAACTAAGTAGGAAAACATGTTTGCATAATCATCTATTTATGTGCAGAAGCTGAAGTTTAGCAATTTGGGTTTCGAGCTCGGAGGCTCTTCGTGAAAACGGCCAGACTTTTGAAAGCTTCTGTTCTCGTGAGTGTTGACAGGAAGGGACGCTTTCCCAACTCTAGCGTGTAGTTCGATGTAAATTATGTGTATATGTCTTTTATGTGCTAATATTTTCACAGTAAACACTTTCTTCTGTAAATTTATCATCGCATGCTTACTCTTCATGAAATTGATGTAGTCACTCCGAAGCAGATTTGTTCCATTTTATAGTTAACAGCTATTGTGTCTTCTCTTTAAATGTTCTTGACCTATTTACAAATCCTATCCTCTTAGAAATGAGCAGTGCCTAGGTAAACATATCATAAATTGATAAATAGTGTACAGAATAATTGGGATATACTTCAAGTGTAAGAAATTGTTCCTCACTAGAAAGTAAATAGTTTCTCTAGTAAGTTTGATATATGATTCATAACCTCTGCAATTTGATACCCACCTTTACATACGATAGAATATAGTGCAAGCTATAATCATGCACCCGCAAGCACCACTCTACTCCCACACAAACACTAACAAGCAACAATATTGCACAGATCTGCAAGAACTCTACTTATTTCAAACTCAAAAGGAGACAATTTTTAATAAACTTTTATAAAAATAATGTTGTGAAAATATTTGTGGGGGGAGTTTTACATATATACATATACATATATATATACATATACATATACATATACATATACATATACATATACATATACATATACATATATATACAAAAAAGCCATATATGTATATATACATATATATGTATATATATATATATATATATATATATATGTATATACATGTATGTATGTATACATATATACATGTGTGTGTGAGAGAGAGACATTAACAAATAAACACCCCTGTGATAAGCTGAATCATGTTACTGCAAACTACAATGAAGTGTCTGACCTTGAGAATATTGGCGATTATGGGAATTTACTCCGTATTTGAAAAATAGAATGGTTAATTTCAGGGCAATGAGATGAGTATATGAGGGACATTTTTTTTTACTGTGTAACAAAATAGTCTTTCATTGTTATCTAAATTATTGGCTGTGTGGATATTGAGATGTGCATATCAATCCCTTTTCAGAGGTTAAAAGTTATGATTGTGAAAAAAGTATCTCTATCCAAAAATTGCATATCATATTAAACATTATTAGAACATAGGAAAGTAATGATATTGATATGAAAAATCAGAATGGACCAGGATTCTGTTCTATTACCTGGGGAAATATTCATAGTTACAGAATAGAAAAATGTCATTTATTATGAACTTTTCTACCACAAATGTAACTTTCCTGGTGCAATAGGGTTGTTGTTACCATAATGTATGTCTTACTATTGTTTTGTTCTTATATGACGTGAATTCGTGAGTGGGTTTATAAACATTATGTTGACATGTTTAAGGTGTTATACGATGTGCTCCTTCAGAGACTTTTACAGTGCAACGACTACTTCAAGAACTCATTGACATCCACATTGGTTACGTATAGTAAGCAGTCCGCATGGTGTCGCTTTTCATGAATTCAGTCCTGGAGTTTTCACCTCCACCTAACCAGATTTGAACCCGCGATGACCATCGGTCATACCTCCTGTCCGCCACTCCCACGCGTATCGACTCTTGGCCTCCCTTAACAAGGTTCAGATGCACGCGCATTAGATGTATGGCATTTAAAGACGTCGCATCGTCCTTCCCAATCACACATTCTCACGACATGACACGTGGTCTATTCACACAGGACCTTAATAGAAGCCTCTTTCCAGAGAGGACGAAGATGATATTTCTCTTCTTCGGATGTGTCGCTGGTTTTCTCTCTTTGAGATGGACGTTCTTCTTGAGAGTGAATCTCATTCATGAATCCTCCCATTGAACTGGACGTCGATGCTGCCATCTTCGAAGAGTACACTTGTCTACGTGCCTAAACTGTCTTAATGCCTCTCTCCACTCTATCCTCTCTCTTGGGTCGATTGGGGTAGTTGGCAGGTAGTCAGTAACCACTGTCAACAACCACTGATACCTTCCAAATTTCCTGTTATCTTTTGCCCCGAGGACGGCTCCATCAACTTCTCCAATCTAGGTTCTTGGCGACAATCTCAGCTAATAAAAAATGCAGTTGGACCTGTTGACAGAATCCGACAGATTCCCAGTGGTTAATAGCCAGACAATTACAATTTTGGGAAGCAGCAAGAAAACTTTCTGTGTACTACTGTCCTGATGACGGATCCCTGACATTGTGGTTGGGGCGATTAAAGGGCTCACCATGGACAGTCAAGTTGAGTATCTCCTTCGAAAAGTCCTCGAAACCCATTACCAACACATGAACTCCATTGTACTTTCTCCCTGCCCTCAAAATCAACACTTCATCTTACGAGACTAGAAACAATTGTTTGCAGATACAGAAGTGCGCGTTTCCCTTTCAGCTGCATAGTAACAGACCCAGGCCCAGACAGTATACAATATATGATACGACAATATAATTCCCCACCACCTGGAGAAGAGCCATCATTCTCACCTTTCCCTACGCCAGGAAAGCAAAAGTCAACTAAATGGCTACCATCTATTTTTATTAATAGTTACAATATTACCACTACTACTGCTACGATTACTACTACTGCTACTACTACTACTACTACTACTACTACTACTACTACTACTACTACTACTACTACTACTACTACTACTACTACTACTACTACTACTACTACTACTACTACTACTACTATTACTACTACTACTACTACTACTACTACTACTACTACTACTACTACTACTACTACTACTACTACTACTACTACTACTACTACTACTACTACTACTACTATTACTACTACTACTACTACTACTGCTACTACTACTACCACCGCCACTGATATTACCCATTTAAATCAAATTACAAATGCAATTGACATTTTTATGATCAAGATTTCCCGCAAGGTTTTTCAGCTACATGGTAACTGGCGTTAATAAAAAAAAAAGATGTAATTCATTCATCTGAGAGACGATAGGAAACATAAAATAAATTCTACGGTGCTAACCAGAATAAAATATATAGAATGTATCGTCGCAGTCATTATTCTAATCAAAATAATCGTAAATGTTTTACTAGTAGGACGTTTTATAAACCATGTAAAATGTAAGAAGAGATAGCTTGTATGATAATTGTAATGCACGACATTATGGCGGAAAAGTTTAATATTTCTTTTAATCTAGCAGCTGCAAGCTCAAATATTATATTTATTAATATAAACATAGCATCACGTGGCAACTATCCTGCAAATTACTCAATATTTTTTGACATGTATCTTTTCATATAAAACAAATTGTAATGGTAAAAAAGAAAAAAAAATACAATCAATCACCTTGGCTGGAAGCTTATTCCAATTATTGACGACACAGTTGGATAAATCATTTCTAGCTACTTCTAAATTGAATTCAATTCCTGCAAGCTTGAGGTCATTATATCTCATCCGGCTCGCATTTAGTGTAAAAAGTATCAAATTTTGGTTTTCATGTGTTTTATATTTGATATATATTTTGTGGCACGCTGTTGAATCATTTTCACTATATCAGTGACTTGAATGAGATATAAGGACCATACCGTAACATTATAGTCCAAGTGTAAGTCGACGAGTGATTTACATAATTGGCTGATGAGAGGTGAACTTTTGAAGTCAAATTATTTCACTATTAATCCCAGTATTCTATTTGCTCTCTCTGAAGAATAAATACAATGCCTAAACGTTTTGAGGTGGTTACTAATAATTGCACCAAGATCCTTTCTATTCTCCTCCCTGGTTAAAGGTTTTCCAATGAATCTTGTAGTAGTACTTCATACTATCTTTAACTATGTACATAGCTTTACATATAGAAGGAATAGAAGGCATAGAAGGCATAGAAGGTAGTGAGTAGTGAGATGATGAAATGAAGAAGTTAGTAGAATAGGTGACGAGAGAAACATATGAGAGGTACAAAAGAAAAAATAAGATAAATGAGGCGAAAAGGAGAGAAGATGTAAGATGGGAAAAGAGTATAACAGAAAAAATGAAACTAGCAAAAATATGCTTTGAAATAATTTTAAGATAGGAAGGGGAAGTGAGTCAAATAGAGAAGAAAGGGCAAAAGGCGCAGATAGACTGATGTTAAAGGAAGAGGAGGCAGTAAAAGGAGGATAGGCAGATTATTTTAGAAAGTAGTTTTTAAAATTATGAAAGCAGATAAGGCACCTAGGTTGGATGGGTGTATTGAGTATCTGAAGTAGGGAGTTACAGTAATAGTGGACTGGCTAGTGAGATTATTTAATGTGTGTCTAAGGAAGGGTAGAGTCACGGAGAACTGGAGGAGTGCCTGTATAGTTCCGCTTTAAAAGGGAAAAGGGGGATGTGATTGTAGCGTTTTAGAGAGATTAGTTTGGAGTGCAGTTGGGAAGGGTTATGGGAGAGGAACGGAGGGAGTATTTGTTGAATAATTTTGTGGGTTTAGAAAAGGTTGGAGTTGAGTAGATAAAATTTTTGTGGTGAGGCAGATATGTGAGAAAGCTATGGCGAAAGGTAAGGATATTCTTTTGGGTCTTTATGGATTTGGAAAAGGCTTATGAGAGGGTAGATAGGAAGGCACTGTGGAATGTTTTGCAGATATATGGGTTTGGGGAAAAGTTGTTAGGGGTAGTCAAGAGTATTTACGGGAGTAGTAGAGCCTGTGTTAGAATTGGAAATTGAGAGAATGAGTGGTTTGATATAAAGTTAGGATTGCATCAATGATGTGTCATATCGCCATGTCTATTCAATATGTACATGGATGGGATGGTGCAAGAGGTAAATGCGAGGATAATGGACAGGGGACTGAAGATAATTAAAGAACATTAAGAAAAGTAAGAGGTGTGCCAATTGTTTGCTGATGACACTGCGCTTGTGGCAAGGTCAGAGACGGTATAAAGTCAGATAGCGATGGAGCCTGGGAGGGTATACGATAGGGTAAAATTGAATGTAAATAAGATGTAGAAGG
This sequence comes from Oratosquilla oratoria, assembly GCF_046742065.1. Classification (NCBI taxonomy): domain Eukaryota; kingdom Metazoa; phylum Arthropoda; class Malacostraca; order Stomatopoda; family Squillidae; genus Oratosquilla; species Oratosquilla oratoria. The sequence goes on along the minus strand of NC_134784.1, from coordinate 49,117,136 downwards.
GGAGACGATGGCAGCGAATTGGAAGTAAGTCTTAATGAAGAGAGGCCGAAGGAAGGGGACAGGTTTGGGTACTTGTGGTCGCATGTGGCAGTAATGGAAGGAGTGGAGGTGAAGGTACAGTAAATTGTAGATTGAAGGGATTATTAAATAATATGAGAAATAGGCGTTTGGGAATGGATACAAAGAGAAGATTGTATGCAGGGGTGATTGTGCCGCCGCCACTCTTTAGAGCGGTGGCTTGGAATTTAAAAGAAGCAGAGAGAAAAGTTTAAAGGTGATTGAAATGAAATGCCTGCGAAATATGGTAGGGGTTACTAGGTTGGATACAGTGAGAAATGAGGTGGTAAAAGGAGAGCGGGGTTGGAAAAGGAGATGACAGATAGGACTGATAAAATAATATTGGGAGGAATTGGACGCATGGAAGGAATGACTGAAGAAAGATTAGTAAAAGAGGTGTGGAAGGCAGAGGTGGATGAAGTGAACTTGAGTAGACAACCAAGAATAAGATGGATAGGGTTTTGAGCAAGAGGGGAACGTTTGTTGAGCAAGAAAGGAAGAAGGCATGAGATGGGGGTGAGTGGACAATGGCTGCATATAGATGATACTCTTATGCAAACAAAGGAGAGGCCGGGGGGATGGTCGGTAGAGTAGAGAGTGGTTATGTGTGAATGACATTTTGACACGACCAGAAGGAATTCCCCCCCGTCTTCCCTTTTTCTGACGGACCTACCGGGGGTGGGGTGGGGAGGCTGACGATTAAGTGAAGTGGCTGTGTCTTACGGCATTGCTTCTAACCATGAGCAGTGGGCGGAATAGAGGGATGATTCGTCATCCAGGAGGAGCTAAGTTGAGAGGGAAGAAAGGGTGGTGGGTGGGAGTAAAATGGGTGGGAGTGGGTACCTACCTTTTGGCCCGGTTACCTTCTTTATAAGGGGGAAAAGCTTTTGGTATATAAACAGGCATAACTTTTTCACTTACTTTTGTTAAATTTTATTAGCTACTTTGTGAGTTATTGTTCTAGCCTGTCTACATCTTTAATACCTGGACGATTCGAATTGTATTTTGCTCTCTTCCGCGTCATCGTATCATCAATAAATTTGGAGAAACTAGATTAAGTCCGCAGCCTATGTTGTTGATATACTTTGAACATAAGTGTCACAGCCTTGAGGAAATTCACTAGTAACATCTTTGCAGTTAGAATCTTTATCGTTCAAAAGAAATCGCAGTTTATGATTGTTCAACCAGATTAATTTAGTATAGAATGTTAAAACTTAATCCAGGTAACGCAAGCTTAGTAGTCCCTTCATTGAATATTGATGTAACCATGCCAATTTGATCCCATATGTTTTACTCTATTCATATACTTCATATTTTGAGGGACTTTTTACGCCCATTGCTCTTATTGTGAATTTTGGCATGTATTGTCATTGCCTCCATTAATACTGTGAGTGCTTCTATCGTCACAAATTTCACATTGTCATTTCTTTGCCGTAGCCCTTCCTTTATCTTTACTATTCCTGTGGGAGACTCCATCATTATCTTAATGTAGCCAGACCAAATCCAGACAATGGAAAGAAAAGAGGAAAATATTGTCATTGCGTGTACCTTATATGCTGTTTTGCAAAAGGAACGAACAAGTAATTCCTCTTCTTTTGTGAAAATGTTAATTTTAGCCATTCGTAACTCAAAATATATTTTTTTATTTCGAAAAATGTGCCTTTGCATGAATACACATATAAACACACACACACAAACAGACACACACACA
>NC_134784.1:49100368-49102868 GCF_046742065.1 Oratosquilla oratoria | reverse complement strand
AGCGGAATAAGAAAAAGGAAAAAAAGATGGATAAAGGGGAAGAGAAAAAGAAGAAGAAGAAGAAGAAGAAGAAGAAGAAGAAGAAGAAGAGGAAGAAGAAGAAGAAGAAGAAGAAGAAGAAGAAGAAGAAGAAGAAGAAGAAGAAGAAGAAGAAGAAGAAGAAGAAGAAGAAGAAGAAGAAGAAGAAGAAGAAGAAGAAGAAGAAGAAGAAGAAGAAGAAGAAGAAGAAGAAGAAGAAGAAGAAGAAGAAGAAGAAAAAGAAGAAGAAGAAGAAGAAGAAGAAGAAGAAGAAGAAGAAGAAGAAGAAGAAGAAAGGGTAAGAAAAATAGAAGGAATAGGAAGAGGAAGAGAAATAGGAATAGAAGAAATATGAGGTGGAGGGCGGGAAGAGGAGACAGTGGCAACGGAAAAGAGCCAGAAGATTGTCTGATATGAGTGGAAGGGGAGAAGAAAGGGAACATTCGAAAGGGCGAAAGTGGGGATCTATACCGGGACAAAGGGAAGAGCAGGGGTGATAGGAGAACACTGGGGAGAGGGGTGGGAAATTGTCAGACTATGAATGGAAGGATGAGTAGAAGAGAAGGAGAAGAGGAAAGGTGGGTTGAGTGGATGGGGAAGGAGAGGGGAGAAAGGGAGGTGAAGGGGGCTATGAGGAAGGGAGGGGGAGGAAGAAGAGGGAAGGGTAGTGGAAGATTGAAGAGGAGAGGAGAGGCGAGAGAGGGATGGGGAAGGGATGGAGGGTGGGAGCGGTGGGGATAGGAAGAAGGTAAGGGAAAGCAGGGTAGAGTGAAGGAAAGGAAAGGGAAAGGAAAGTAGAAGGAAATAAAAGGAGTAAATGAGAAGCGGAAAGAAAGAAATTTTGAAAGGGGAGAAGAGGAGGAAAAAGAGAAAAAAAAAATGCTGCAAAAGATGTCAAAATGATGAGTGAAGACACCAGGAAGCTGGGGAAGGTGATATAACATTGTGGAGATGGTGAGGCGGAAGAGGTTATGGAGGGAAAGGCAAGATAAAGGAAGAGTATATTCCCTTTAAGATGTGATAGAAATTATCTGGCTGAAAAAAAATCAACTGGCGACAGTATGAGTAAGTTAATGAGACATCACTCCAGAAACGTTTATGCGAAATAAGATTTAAGCCTCTAGGTAATAAGGGATATTCTTGTGACTGAATATAACTACTTGGCAAACGAAAGATATGTAAAAGAAAATGTTAATTTTGTTCGAGTTAAGAGAATTCATAAGCTTGGACAAGACCTTGGAGTTGATGGAGATGCAGCAGAGAGAGAAGGACGAAGAGAACTTAACGAGGATGAGGAGAAGGAAGATGAGGAAGAGGAGGAGGAGGAACAAAAGCAAGAGAAGGATATGGAGAAGGAGGAAGAGGAAGAGAAGGAGGAGGAGGAGGAGAAGGAGTAGGAGGAGGAGGTGGAGCAGGAGGGGTAGAGGAGGAGGTGGAGCAGGAGGGGTAGAGGAGGAGGAGGAGGTGGAGCAGGAGGGGTAGAGGAGGAGGAGGAGGAGGAGGAGGAGGAGGAGTTCTAGGAGAAGAAAGAGAAAGAGGACGAGGAATGAATCAACGTAAATCTATGTGGATTGAAAAAACGGAGGAATTCTATGTGGAAGACCAACGTGTAGAGGGCTCAGAGTTCAACGCAATAATAAATGGGAGTTCCAAGACATTTTCTTTTATCAAAATAGACACCATGTAAGGACGGAGACTTTATTAGTACGATGTTTTCGCTTATGACATCTTTATCAAACACTCAACAAAGCTGTAAACAAGCGATGATTCCTAATTATGAAGACTTTGTCTACACACGGTGTTAATTTCGATAGACTTGTCGGCAACTACCAATTTCATGTTTTCCTTTACTGGCATCTGACTATGAATTCATCATCTATCTTCATTCATTCCGGAGTGATGCTGGTCTTTCTATTTTATTGATTTTATCTATTTACCTAAATATTCATTTATCTATTAATCTATCTGTTTATTTATTACTCTACTTACGTATTTATTACATATTTACTTTATTTATCTATATATTTAGTCATTTATTTTCTTATTTGTAAAAAAATTTATCTGTCTATTTACTTATTTGATTATCTATTCATTTAATTGTTTATTTACATATTTATGTTCATTTGTTTGTTTACTTGCTTATTTATTCATTTATCTATTTACTTACCTATTTTTACTTCATACACCTTTATGTTACATGTAAGAATATTTGCTACTTTATCATGTCAGTATATGAGATGAAATTAATTTCGAAGGCAATTTTAGTGGAGCTGAAATATTAATAAAGGATTACAGAATTCTTAGCGTAATCTCTTTTGTGCCACTCATTCCAATGAACAAAATTGTCTGCATTTCCGTGTCGAGGAGATGAAACGAGACAAAGGTAAATTAGAGCTGACACAGGAGTTGGTTCAAGGTGGAAAGATGTAGGTAAGGTAATAGGTAAAAACAAGTTTACCAAAAGAGTGGTTACCCGAATGGA
>NC_134784.1:49082868-49087868 GCF_046742065.1 Oratosquilla oratoria | reverse complement strand
TTCTCGGTGTTTATCTCACCACCCTGCCACTCATATCTATATATAAATATATATATATATATATATATATATATATATATATATATATATATATATTTATATTTATATTTTATATATATTTATATATATATTTATATTTATATTTATTTTTATATTTATATTTATATTTATATTTATATTTATATTTATATTTATATCTATATTTATATTTATATCTATATTTATATTTATATTTATATTTATATTTATATTTATATCTATATTTATATTTATATTTATATTTATATTTATATTTATATTTATATTTATATTTATATTTATATTTATATTTATATTCATATTTATATTTATATTTATATCTATATTTTTATTTATATCTATATATATATATTCATATCTATATTTATATATATCTAAATATATATTTATATTTACATCTATATTTATATTTATATTTATATTTATATTTATATTTATATTTATATTTATATTCATATTTATATTTATTTATATTTATATCTATATTTCTATCTTATATTTATATTTCATATTTATATTTATATTTATGTTTATATTTATATATATATTTATATTCATATTTATATTTATATATATGTTTTATTTATATTTATATTTGTATTTATATCTATGAAATTTATGCATTAAGATTGCAAACGCTTTTTTATGGTACCATTTCAACCCCTCCAACAGATAAAGTAATTTTATGAAATCTATTTTAGCTAAAGATAAAGCGATGTTCTGTAACTGAGGGGAAGGATTTTGACACGTTGGGATCTCCATCTACAGAAAACCTTCTCTTTCAGGGCGAAATTGCCTTCGGTTTGTGTGAAACATTTTGTTCCTAGCGAGAATAAAACCTATAAAGTACGTTACGGAGTTAAAAGGGTTAACATAAACGAATTCTGTGTTTACCAAACTTTTCACCAAAGTATTGACCTAATGCCCTGAATGCAAATCCGTTTACGCTTGACGGAAAGAATTTCTTGCTGATTGATGCACGCGCAACGGTTGCCAATTTCTATTTTATTTTCATCCCTTTCCTGAAGTACAACATTTCCGTTTACCGGTTTCATGGGATTTATCTGCTACGTCTATATATTTCTGCTTTTCAGGGAACATGTAAAACTAAGCTATCGCCCTTAACCTGGAATTAATCTTGATAGAAATAAAAAAGTATATGTATGCTGGATGACAATATGTTTGTTCAATTATGCTTGATACTTTCAATCATGAAATTTTAATATGAAGCCTTTCCATATTGGAAGGATGTTGCTGAGATGGCCTATCATTTGCCAGATTTAAAGAATAATTACCATAAGGTATAGAAGAAGCAAAGTACTATTAGTCTTTATCAGGAAAAATCACTAGATATTATATCTAGCTTAGACCCTAACCACAAAGTCCATGACCTTACACTTTTTTTAATTGATCTAAATTCAATCAAATAACTCTTACTAGTCCTCTCGACCTGCTTGCCCCAACTAAAGACTTATCCTTGTTATACGAAGTGACCATTTTCTCTCAGACAGTAGCCTCTATATCTTTCCCAACTGTAGAGGAGTTTCTCGTAGAGCCCAGATGCCATCACGTTTTATCTCTTTCCCCTCCTGCTCGTACACCCTTACAACCTCTTTTCTGCTAATACTTCTTCCCCTCACCTTACCCAGTCTTTCCTCCCATCGCCATCACCAACTATCGAATCCTCTTTTCCACTATGTGCCTCTCTCTCTCTCTCTTTCCTCTTTTTTCCGTTCTCAAAATATACCCTACCCCTACCCCACAAATAGATCCAATGTTGTGGTATATATATTATTCATCATATATAGTAAAAACAAGACGATTTCAGTATGCAGGAAAGAGACGAATAATTCTAACGGGTCCTTCCTACAGCAATACAGTGTGTCCCAGTAATGTTGGAGTTAACCTCTTTGACATGATAACACCCTTCATGAGTTTTGCTCTAGTCAACGTCAAACGATTCTGTTTAGCTGAAGGAGCATCACCATGGTGAACATTTTAACACTATATTGATTAGTTCTTCGACAGTGACTCTTAACTTACAGTGCACTGTCTCCTGCTAACGTCAAACAAACTCACTCATGCGAGGGAATGTCACTGTGGCGAAGCTGTTAGCTGTATGCCAGCTTTGGTTCCTCCTACCTTTCCACTTCCATTCTTCCTTCGCCACCCTCCCAGTCTCCTTTTTTTTTTTTTTTTTTCTTGGTTGACAAACGCCTTTGTCTCCTATTTCTTTCTATGTCCTCTGCAAACTTAGTAAAAATATTGAGCATGTGGTTCTTCTATCGAATAGATAAAGCTTACTGTTGATAGAAGAGAGAAAATGGGACTGCAATAGAGGGTGCAGATTTAATCAAGATATTTTTCCATCTAATTAAGAGATGTTTCCTTCATCTGTATAATATACCTTGGTGGAAAATAGCTAAGGAACAATATACAGCGAGTGGATCTCACAATTTAATCAAGCAGATTAGAATTGTTCCTCCCGTTACTGTTGGAGCTAGTACCCATATCACTCGTTTCACACGTATCAAGTGTTTGCCGTGGGCCGTCCACAACACGACGTCGTGCTCTCAAATAACTACGGGTGTCTATGGACGATTTCACACGTGGTTGTAGTCGTAACGTATGATAGCGTCCATAGACTCCTATGGTTATTTGAGAGCACGACGTTATGTCATGGACGGCGCAAGGCGAAAATTTGTTACGTGTGAAACAAGTGTTAGATGGCATAGCGGGATGAGGCTCTAGCTAACATCTAATGCTTTTATTTGGTTTGTGAATAGCTTTGGAGAAAAGGGGGTTCCATTTAATAAAATAAAAAAAATACCTTGAATCTGACACTGAGCAGAATAAAGTGTACAACACAACTTATTCTTTATGCCAGCATAAAAAAGTGGACTGTATATTTCTCTACTCTAGCTAATCACAATGAAATTGTCATGACTTAGGCAAAACAGAGGCGAGAAAGCTACGCCAGGAGACGCGTAGCTGTAGCTAAAACCATCACCTTTGCCTTGTGTGCTTACACTCTTGGGAGCAGGTAATAACCATCATTGGGAATTGTAAAAGAGTGCGGGATTCAAACCCGCAACTCAACAAACCTGAAATCTATTCGACTCTTTTTCCACAAGCCTCCAAACGTTGTAACCCGATCTGCACTCAGACATCCATCAGGACCAACTCCTCCCTTCCAACTCCCATTCCCCGCTTAACTTCCTTCTCTTAGCTTCCTCATCCACTCCTTCACCTCTTCCCATCTCTCACAACTCCTGTCTCCCACTAACTTCCCTACCTCCCTTCCATTTCCTCTCACCCTTCCTCTCTTGCCCCATCCTTTGCATCTCTCTCCCACTATCTTCTGATAATTTCTCTTCTCTCTAACCCATTTTCTCCCCTGTCCATCACCCAACTCTTCCCCCTCCTCATCCTTTCCGTCTTCCCCATCCCCGTTCCCTGCCCTCTCTCTCACCCGACCTCCCTAATGATTATTTTCTCATTTCTGCCTCATTTGTCAAGAAATGCATCGAGTCATCATCACATGAGAATTCTCGTTATCCCCTTCACTTCTTCCTCCAATTTCCATCGTAATCATCTTTATTCCTATCTTTATCCTTCTTATCCTCTTCATATATATTTTTTCATTGTATTTTACTTTCACATGTTCCCAGCCCCGTTGTCAGCTCGGTAGAGTAAAGCCAGACAGAAAGTAGATGGTTGTGATAAAGAAGCAGGTAGGTAACGTGACAAAATCTATCACAATCATAAAAAGTCACAAGGAATGGTGGAGAGCAGCGAGCAATCTGTACTGGACTTCAGATATATAATATCGTGACAATAATGCCAACCAGTCTCAGGACTTTAGATATAACTGTATATTCCACATTCTTGAGCAGTTGTCTATTTCGACATTCTCTCCTTAATTAGTCCTTCCTTACTTTTAATGATCTCATTTTCTAATCTTCCAGTTATTACTTTCCTCTCTCTCATTTCCTCTTTACATACTTCTAATTATCACTGTCTTAAATATCCAAGAACATTTTATTTCATTCTTCTCAAAGCATCTCAAAATCACTTTCCCATATAATTTTCTTCTCTTCTTTTTTATATTTTTCGTCCAACTAGATCTTCTCTAAGTATTCAAATGTTGCAGCATCCCATAAGCTTCATACATTTCCTAACCTTTGTTGGCATTACAGTCTTTGATATATAGCTACCCCCTATTAATGTGTCTATATGTGTTGTGGAGTGTCTCTCACCTCTATTGTGGATTCAAATAAATGCTTTAATTGTTAATTAGTTTAATTTTTTATATATTCTTTATGATTTTCTGATCTTCAACCGTTTGGAAAGACTTTGGCTGTGAAGGATTTAAATTGTCTAACCATTTAATTAGCAGTAGGACTTTTTTATAAAAAAAATTAATTGTCTTTTGGAGATTTCACCTCTTTATGTAGGATATTCTGCCAATTGAAGTGTCAGACTGTATTTACACGGTGGGACTAAAGTAAAATAAACTCGCTCAGTCTACACTGGGTCAACACTGTGTCTGAGATGATTCCTTATCTAGATGTAAATATATATATATATATATATATATATATATATATATATATATACATACATATATATACATACATATATATATAAATATATACGTATATATATATATATATATATATATAGATATATATACATACATATATACAGACTATCTATAAATATATATATATATATATATATATATATATATACATATAATTACATAATACCAATACTGTGTACCTGATACACCTGGATATATTCTATTGGATAGTTTGATTCCTTCTCCCCTGTCTCTCTTGTTTCTCTACTTCCACCATTTATTTCACTTTACGCATTATATTCCATAATCTAATTGCATTAAAGTAAATTCTAAAGACCTTACCTCTCTATTGGCAATTGTATGTATACATTACTAA
>NC_134784.1:49045368-49050368 GCF_046742065.1 Oratosquilla oratoria | reverse complement strand
AATGCTTTTACAGCTGAAAAATTTAATGAAATAAAAAAGGCAAAATATCAATAGATCTTTGACGCCGAGAAGTAGAATGAAAAGTTAAACTACGAGTACTAATGCAGGAAGAGGGTAAACAACAGAATGGTTCATAAAATACAGAACAGGGCGACAGGGATCATGTGGAAAAAGAAGTTTAGTTATTCTAAAGAAAATTTAACTTCTGAAACTTATAACGTTCTCGAGATCAAATAGAAATAGAAAACAAAATATAGAATAAGAGAAAAGAAGCCGACGAAAGTTGGGGAAATGAAATGGAAGGAAAAGAGAAATAAGACCAATGGCAGAGACGGCGGCAAGGATAACGAGGGATGCCTTTGAAATATAGTCTATAGTAAAGAGGCCATTACTGGAAAGTGTACCTCAAGTGACGGAAGAATAAGAATTTTTTTCCTAAGAGGAAGCTCAAGTAATCGAAAAACAATGAGAGGTGGTTATAAAAACATATGTACATAAGAATGAAGGAAACTGTAAGAGACCATAATGACTACGCTATGCAGCTACATGTCCACTACCACCTATCATCCCCATCCACAAATTTATCTTTCTCAACAATCAATAGTTATATATATATATATATATATATATATATATATATATATATGTATATATATATACATATATATATATATATATATATATATATGTGTGTGTGTGTGTGTGTGTGTGTGTGTGTGTGTGTGTGTGTGTGTGTGTGTGTGTGTGTGTGTGTGTGTGTGTGTGTGTGTGTGTGTGTGTGTGTGTGTGTGTGTGTGTGTGTGTGTGTGTGTGTGTGTGTGTGTGTGTGTGTGTGTGTATGTAATAAAACCACTAGGAAAATAAAATGAAAGGTGACTGAGTCTTTTCGTCTATTTAAAACATTTTCAAAGGTACAGAGTAAGGAAACAGTAAAAATATATATACAGAAGAAGCACACTAGGGGGGAATTAGGACAGGTCCATTGTGACCTCACTCTCTCAGCAATGCCGGACGTTTAAGCCGGCTACTGTCAACAATTTTGTATGTTATAAAGTTATCTAAATTTATACATTCCCGTACTCATATTCATGTTGTTCTCAAATGAAGCTTTTATATAACATGATTCTGTGATATTCCTCTCCTTAATGTCCTTACTTAAGACATTTTTCTTTGTGTTATCCCAATCAATGCAATGATTAAAATCTCTTAGATATAAAATAAAAGCACTTTTAACTTGCCCTGTTCTGATGTTATATTTATGTTGGTATATTCTCAATTCTAAATCCTTGCCTGTTTGTCCAATATAATCAAAGTTACAATTGAACAAACAGACAAGGATTTAAAATTGAGAATAAACCAACGAATATGAAGAACTGGGTAAGACATTATCAGTGGAAGGGCCAATACCTAATATTGCTAGAGGGGAAGTGGATAAAGCCATAAAGAAGGGCAAGAGTAACAAAGCAGAAGGAAAATCTGAAGTAACAATAGAAATGATCAAAGCACTGGGAGAAAGTGGATTGGCGTGGACGTTCTTATTATTAGAAATATGTATGGAATACAGAGAAACTGCCTGAAGATTAGAAGGAAAGTAAAATAGTTAAGTTGTATAAGAAGGGAGATGTATTGAGTTGTGAGGACTACAGAGGTATTAAGCTGTTGGAGCACATTATGAAAATTCTTGAGAGAGTGATAATAGACAAACTGAGAGAGATGTTCAGAATTCACAACCACTAAATCGAATTCATGACGGGGTTGAGTACTGTAGATGCAACATTTATTGCAAGACAGATACAGGAAAAATATCTGGAAAGAAACAGGAAGATATATTGGTGTTTTGTGGATTTGAAGGCGTACGATAGGGTCCCTAGAGACGTTTTGTACTGGAGTTCAAGAAAGAAAGGAATGCCGAAAAAGATGATAAGATTAGTGAAAAAGATGTATGAAGGATAAAAACAACAGTGCAGATAACATATGGGGAAACTTATTTACTCTCAGTTGAAGTAGGACTCCATCAAGGATAAGTTCTGAGCCCTTTTCTCTTTCTTATAGTGTTGGACACAATAAGGATGGATGTAAGAGATAATGATGATCGGTGGGAGTTGCTGTTCGCTGATGACCTAATCATTATTGCAGATACGGAGCAGGAACTACAGGAGAGATATTTGATATGGAAAGGCAACCTGGAGAGTAAGGGAATGAAAGTGAATAGACAAAAGACAAAGGTAATGATAAGCATCAGAGAGGGCAATGAGGAAATCAATGTAACATCAGAGGACGGCAGAAGATCGAAGCAGATAAAAGGGTTTAAATGCCTGGAATAATTAAGTGCCGATGATGGAGAAAGAAAAAGCCGTTAGACAAAGAGCAAAAGATGTATGACAAAAAAGGAGAGAAGTGAGTGGAGTGACATTAGATCAGAAAATATCATTGAAGCTGAGAATGAAAGTATACAAAAGTGTGTTAACACTAGTACTCCTGTATGGTGCACAAACGTGGTCCTTAAGGAAGAGAGGGGAAGGCATTTTGGAGAAATCGTAGATGAGGATAGTGAGATGGATAGCTGACATATCTCTGTTGGAGAGGAGAGAACGTGAAGATATAAGAAAAATGTGTGGAATATGTACTATAAAAGAGAAGAAAAGAGAAGAAAGATGAAAAGCCTTAGCCACTGCCAAAGTAAGCTCATCAATAAGAGGCATCTGGACGCAACTAAGGCTCTTCATGAAGACCCTTCCATCACCGTCCGCAGAGCAGAAAAAGCCAAATACCACGAGAAAATTGACAACATCCTGAAAGACGACTCCAAATTCTTCTGGAATTCAAGAAACCCGACTGAAAAAATTAAAAGAAAAGCCAACTAGATCATCGAGATGATTAACGCCAAAGCAGGTGGGCTAAAGTTTTCTAAACTGGTAGGTGATTTCAGCCTTGGTTATTGTTACGGGAACATAAAACCCCATAAGAATAACAATCCACTCTGACCCATAATTAGCCATATTCCCACGCCCAATTATCAGATCGCCATTAATTAAACGAGTGTCTTACCCCTTTCATCCATAGGGATTACAACTTTTCATCTGCTGAAGGTTTCCTCCATCTCCTCAACAACTCTAACGCCGAAGATGTGATTGCTTCTTTACGAACATCGATGTTGACCGGACTATCAACTGTATCATCAACGAGATCTACCTTGCAGAAAGTCCTCCAAAACTAGATATCACGAAAATGGCCCTTTTGATCTTACTGGAGATGTGTACGAAGGAAGCGCCGTTTCTCTGCCCCCATGGAAGGAAGTTCCGGCAGATTGATGGAGTAGTGATAGGTTTCCCTCTTGGGGTCCTTTTCGCCAATTTCCTCATGGGGATGGTGGAAAGAGAAGTTTTCTGTACTTTCAACAAATCTGTTATTTACACAAGATACATTGACGACATCTTTGTGAAAGTGGTAAAGGAAGAAGACCTCATCCCCCTCAGAGAAAAGCTGTAAACAGTTTCCGGGCTTAATTTCACAATTAAGTCCAATGTCGACGGTAAACTTCCTTTCCTTACTTTTACCCACATTTATCTTCAACTTATTTCTTTCGCACAGCTTCCTAAGCTCTGTCACTAACTTCCTCAATCCCTCCTCTGATCCTGCTATAAGTGCTGTGTCGTCAGCAAACAACAACTGGCTTCTCTTCCACTTTTCTCCATTTTCTTTAACCATCTCCAATCCCTGACCCACTAACCTTGCAATTACCTCTCGCACCACCCCATTCATCTATAAATTGAACAACCAAGGCGACATTACACATCCCTGGCGAAGTCCCACCTTTACCTCAAACCACACACTCTCTCCATTTCTGATACTAGCATAAGCTCTACTACTCTCGTAAACACTCTTGACTGCTCTTAAAAATTTTCTCCCTGTCCCATATTTCTGCAATACCTCCCACAGTGCCTTCCTGTCTACCTTGCCATAAGCGTTTTCCAAATCCATAAAGGCCCAAGAAATATCCCTACCCTTTCCTATAGCTTTCTCCCATATCTGTCTTACCACAAAAATATGATCTATGCAACCCCTACCTGTCTTAAACCCACACTGTTCCACACCAATTACTCCCTCTATTCCTCTCCTAATCCTCTCGATCATGACCCTCCCATAAGCCTTACCAACTACATTTAACAAACTGATCCCTCTGAAACTACTACACCCAAACTTGTCCCCTTTTCTCTTGTAAAGTGGAACTATGCAATGACTTCTCCAGTCCTCCGGCACTTTACCCTATCTTAAACAAACATTAAATAACCTCCCAGCCAGTCCACCATCACTGTACCTCCTTTTTTTTAGACATTCTGCATGGCATCCATCCAACCCAAGTGCTTTGCCTACTCTCATCATCTTAACATCTACCTTCACTTCATCTTTTTTATCTCTCCTCCATTTTCCTCACTCATCACTGTAATATTCTTAGCGCTTTCCACTGCAACTACTTTTCCATCCCTATCTTCCTTCAAATTTAGCAATTTTCTATAAAAAAAAACTCTGCCATGCCCATCTTCCTCGCACTGCCTTTTGTTCCATTATCATCTCTTCATCTGCACCTTTTACATTTTCTTTTCTACTTTATTTGCTTACTCTTCCTCTCTTAATTTCTTTCCAATTCATCTTTTTATTACTTTAAATTTTTTTGTCATACCCTTACCCCATTTCACCTCTGCTCTCCTCTTTGCCTCCTTTTTCTTATTCTTTGCTTCTCTTTTCTTTTCTTTGTACTTCTTATATAATTCTTTCTTTTGTAACCAATCTGTGAAAGCTCGCTTCTTCTCTTCTACAACCTTCTGTGCTTCCTCATCCCACCGTCCTCCTTCCATACATCATCTTAGCACACCCTGTGACTCACTCTTTGAACCATTCCTATTTCTCCTCCACTCCTAGTTCCACTCTATTCACACACCCCTCCCTTTCAACTTAGTTTCACTCAATACCAACAGCTTCTTCTTGTACTCCTTCTCCTT
>NC_134784.1:49015368-49022868 GCF_046742065.1 Oratosquilla oratoria | reverse complement strand
TCCTTTCCCCTTATAAGGGAGGTGGACAGCAAAGGTATATACCCAACCTTTATCCACTCCATACTTCCTCAACACCCACTTGTTTTATCTTCCATCTCAGTTCCTTATGGATGAAAGGTCATCCCTCTCCCAAGTCCAAGACCTGGTTCAGAAGCAACATTGTAAGACAAAGCACCTTCAGACAGGGGTTGATAGCAAAAGCTGGTTTATCCCCACCGCTTCATTACAAAGCAACCCTCCCTACTCGTCCACTCACAAAAATACTGAGTAGTTATGAAACACCCCCCGAGAGTCACATCAGAGTATCATCCATTCACAACCACTCTCAACTCATACCATTCTTTTTCCTTTTTTCTTCTCTGCTTAACGGACATTCCCTTTTACCCAAAACCCTTTTTGCCCTGTCCAATTTTAATCTTCCCTCCAAGTTTACTCCATCCACCCTCGCTTTCAACACTCCTTTTTGCTAGCATTTTCTCCACTTATTCTTTCCATATACCTAAGCCACTCCAGTGTTGTCTGATCAACCATATCTGTCAGCTCGTTTTCCAAAATAGTTCTCTCCCTTCTTAAACACTTCTTCTGAAATACATTTAGGGTCCTACTTTCTGTCTACCTTAAATTTAAAATCTCTGCCCCATACATTGTCATAGGAAGAACCCTTTCGTACAGTCTTTTCTTTGCATTCATCCCAAGACATCTATTTCTCATGACACTTTTCATTACTCAAGATGCTTACTTGGATTCCTCAATCTACAATTTTATTTCTCTCTCACTCCTCCATTCTCTGCTACATGGCACTTCTCTTCTTCCTCTAGCTCATCTCCTTTATCTAATACTCATTCTAACCTAGTGCCTCCCTCACCCCTGTATATCTTACCACCTTACTGTTCCCTACATTTACTTACAGTTTTCTCCTCTCACATACTATCGCAAATTTCTCCTCCAAATATCTTAGACACTCTCTTGATCCAGCCACGAGTGCAATGTCGTTCATAGTATTTATATACAAAGGGGAAAGCATGTATTTCCCAATCTACTTACAAATACAATGCATGACAATCGTACAATGCCCCTAGCACGCACGTACACACCTTCCATTTCCCTCCATTCATTCACACTTATAATCTCCAACACCAGGCCCCCCCCCACCCCCACCCCCACCCCATCACCTTGGCAATCGTTTCCTGTACCATTCTATATATTTACACTTTGAATAACCTCATTAAAGATTACACAACCATGACCTTTGCCTCAAACCACCCACTTTCTTCACTTTCTACCCTAACAGAACCACGTAAAAAAATACAGCTCCCTAAAACATTTCCACTATCCCACGTATCTATCCCCCTCCACACACACAATACCTTGCTGTTGTACATCTCATATGATTTTTCCAGATTCTTGAAATCCCAAAAGACAACCTTAACTTTTGCCATAAACTTCTAGGATATTTGCCTTACTAAAGAAGAAAAAAAAAATACATACATCATCTTCTAAACCCACACAGTTCCTCAACACTGTTCCCCTCCTAATCTTTACAATAAACACATTCCCATGTGCATCATTAATTACACTTAACAGAATGATCCCTCTGAAACTACTGCAATCACATTCACTTCGTTTTCTTTGTCTATCTATCTATCTATCTATCTATATACCAAGGTCTTTTTACCCCTTGCAAGGGAGCCAGCCAAGTCAAAAAGTAAGTAACCTCATCCACCCATTCCACTTCCAACCACCACCCTTTCCTCCCTTTCATCTAACTCCTCATAGATGACGGGTCATCTTTGTATCCCTCCCACTGCCTTTGGTCAGAAGCAATGAGGGAAGACACAGCATATCCACAGCAAGATCGCTTCCTTCGTAAAGTGAAATTATGCATCCAGTCTCCTAGCACATTCCCCTGTCTTAGGTACATAATAAACATCTTCACTAGCCAATTTACTATAATTATTCCTTCCTTCTTTACACACTCCACGGAACACCCGGGTCGCTCATGTGCTCTTTGTTGTCTCATCTTTTCCTGTACCTCTTTTTTTCTTTCTCCCCTACCAACCACAGTGTTGTCAGTATTCGACTCAGACTTGGGAATCAACCTATGTGACAAGGCTCCCAGACGGATGATGTGCCACAGTGATCACCGTGCAGGCTGTATAACCGTCCTAACGCGAACACCCTTAAAATTATTATCTCCAATGACCCATGGTGACAGACAATATTCCCCAGAGACAAGGCATGATGATTGTATGTAACACTTACATAGTACCACTATCTCGCCATCCCCATTTCGGGGGATCCTGAATGATTATAATATTATTTCTCCATTTAAAGAATATATGTATTATATGACATGTCCTCTAATACAATATTGTAATAAATGTACTATTGTTTGCCGCCCACGGGCGTAATAAATTTATTAAAACCCCTACCAACCATACTCCGACCGTCATAATCAGTTCTTCCTTATCCTCCCGTTTTACATGATCTCCAAGTATAATTATGAATGCCTCTTTTCTTAAACATTATTTTCACCATCATGAAATCCCTTTCTAAACACATCTCTACCATAGTTTTCATATAACATCATATTTTTTTTTCACAACTTCAACTAAATGGGTCATCCCCATATATCACTAATATTCTCAATATTCTTCGCAATACTCGCTATCCGTTCATTTAGAATATTTCAAGTAGCCTTTCCAGCTATTTATTATTTTCACTACCAGGATAATCACTACCAGCATAATCTTATACTCACTAAAGCACACACACACACACACACACACACACACACACACACACACACACACACACACACACACACACACACACACACACACACACACACACACACACACACACACACACACACACACACACACACACACACACACACACACACACACACACACGCACGCACGCACACAGTGTGAGTGTGAGTGTGTGTGTGTGTGTGTGTGTGTGTGTGTGTGTGTGTGTGTGTGTGTGTGTGTGTGTGTGTGTGTGTGTGTGTGTGTGTGTGTGTGTGTGTGTGTGTAAGAACATAAGAATAAAAGAATGAAGGAGACTACAAAAGATCATAAGGCTTGTACTAGGTAGTTGCATGTCCCTTACCACCTGTCATCCCTTCCATAAAGTTGTTTAACCATTTCTTCAAATAACCGATAGTTTCAGCGCTAACTACATGATTACTAAGTCTATTACATTCGTTGACCGCCCTACTAGTAAACCAGTTTTTGCCTATTTCTTTCTTAAATCTAAATCGGTCTAATATAAATCCATTAATGCAAATCCAGCCCTGTTGATGACCTTATTAGCGTTACCCTTGATATACTTGAACACCTCTATTAGATCACCTCGCACTCTGCGTCTCTACAGAGAGTGTAAGAGGTGCCTAGGCTTCTCCTCGTAAGGTAAATTTCCGAGTCCATGTATCAAACAAAAAACAAAGACGCAGGCAGACAGAGGCTACTACTTTATTATTGTGTATAATATATATATATATTATATATATATACATATTTATATATATATGTATATTCATATATATATACACTTATATATATATATATATGTATATATATATATATACATATATATATTATATATATATGTATATGATCCTATTCACATCCATAGCCTATGGAGACGATCCCAGGAATATACAAAGTGTTTCTGGGTCTAGTGTTATATATACATATATACTGTATATATATATATATATATATATATATATATAATATATATATATATGTATATATATATATATATATATATATGTATATATATATACATATATATATATTCTGATACCCTGTCACTCCAGGTACATAAGAATTACTATGATTAAACAAATCATTGTGTGTGCCCATAAATATTATATACATTTGTGAAATTAATGTTGCAACAAACCATGACAGCCTTTGTAAAGAGAAAGCATATAAATGTAAAATAATTGTATCATTCTACCAAATGTTGAAATATTGGTTATTTTTATTTTATTTTATTGCGGGCGGAAATGCAATAACCGAGTCAAAAAATATTTAAAGTTTGTTTCAATTCTTCTCTTACTGCCGAGTACCGTTCACCATGTAGTGTTAACAATCCACTACAATGGTTAGGTTAAAGATTATTCACGAACTCCTAGGTTTTTGCAGATAAACCTCTATAACCATACATATTCTGAAAACTTATAACCCAAGGTACTTTGATAACTATCTTTCATTTGTCTGTCTGTTTGTTTGTTTGTTCACGAACTCCTTCTAAGGTTTTGGAGATAGGCCCCCATAACCATATATATTCTGATACCCTATCACTCCATTTACTTGGATAACTATATTTCATTTAAAAAAAAAAATTAGGTTTAAGGGTTAAAGTTAGGTGGGGTATGGTTAGGTTAGGGATTGTTCACGAACTCGCAGCAACGCGCGGGTGATTTGGCTAGTATATATATATTTGTTTATTGTGATGAATAAAACACCAGACTCAGAAACACTTTGTGTATTCCTTATTTTTCGAGCCCTGTCCGCGGATCGTCTCCGAGGGCTATGGATGTGAATATGGATAATTTAAGTCAGACCACCCGCTTTCGAGAGATCGGTTTTTGGGGGAGAGTAAGAAAAGTTTGTCGGAAAATGAAAGGATAGTTGTGAACTTAAAGGGTATTCCCAACGAGTGCATTTGAAGTATTCTCTATTCGTTTATGTATCGTGTCTCGGTAGGTAGGTAGAGAAGGATCGGGTCTCGCATCGATAGTAACCAATGAAAATAGGGGAAAATGCTAGGATGCATAGTTGTAAAAAAAGGCAGGAAGATGGAAAATATCTGGTAAGAGGAAAACTGAAATAGGAATATGGAGTCTGAGGGAAAAGTAGAAACCAAGTGATTTCTAGTTTAATGAATTTAATGTGTGTAATTTTGCAAATGTGGTTGTGTTGATGTATATGTAAAATGCATGTATATTTTCTTCGAGAAGTGAGTTGACTTCACTCCCCACATGTAGCAGTGAATATTGTCTTCAGCACTATTCATATGATCATACGCGACCTCAGAGTGAATCACTTCATATACTTCATATACTCTTAATCTGAAACCCGGGGCGCTCAGCGGGCATAAGCTTCCAACGGAGCTTCCTTCCTCTCTCAACGTTTCCATTAATGCGTCCCATGTCGCGCCAAAACTCTATTTCCAAAGAATAAATTATCTAATTGCTTCCTATCCCAATCCATTTCCCGTCTCCCTCACTTCTTCATAGAGAGGATTCAGATTGATGAATCTATTGAAACTGTTTCTGTCGCTTGCCCTTGCTTCCAGGAACAGCTTGTTTCTCTTCCTGCTCTCCTTGCACACATTTTGGTTCCCAGCTAATCCACCTCATGCTGAAATTTTGCCACGTGCCACTGAACTCCTTTCCTCTTCACTGCCCCTTGGTGTTCCAGCAGTCTACCCACTAACTTCTTCCCCGTATTTCCCATATAATGCATGTTAATATTTGCACTTGGTAGTTATAAACCACCCTTGCCTAATCCTCCTGCTTCTCTTTATCCTTCACTATGGTTAGGAGCAGTGCAAAGTATTTCTTGGCTTGTGCGCCACGTTTGCAACATTTTTCCCTAATATTCTTGCCGTTACCGCAGACACTTTTTTCACGTAATCAATCGTCATCCGTATTGTACCCTACGGCTGCGTACTAAAGTCGCTTTCAACATACGGTGCTGTCCATCTCTTTACCAACAGTTTAGGTGAAGTTGTTATCCTGAAATACCTTTCTCAGTTGTATTTTTTCTTCGTTAAGGCTTTTCACCGTGGAGTTTATCTTGTCTGCTCTGTTCCATAAAGTTCTGACCACAATTTTCTTGTGACTTACCAGATGGTAGCTATTAAAATCCATGAGCCATCCCGTGTGACCCCCTTCTCTGCCTCCGTAGATTCAACAAAATTATCTTTAACACCTTAAAGACAAAAAGTATCCCCAAACTCAATAAAGTTTAATGAATTCATCTTGTGTTAGCTTGAGCTGAATTACTGAATAAACTACTGGTCTGAAATGAATTAAGCATATCTTCTGGTTGTTGCTGAAAATATCTATCTTAGCTGCAGAGAAATAAGTTATGTATGTAGGATGTATTGGTACGTGGTGAAAGATGGTTGGATGGTGAGCCTGTGATGGTGGGAAAGGGCGACTTGGTTGTGTCCATTGGTAGTATCAGCCCCTCGGGACCTCAAGTCTGGGTGAAGGTAAATTTGTTGAAAGACATCTGTAGTCCAATGGAGGTGAAATGGAAGAAAGATATTCCTCGAATTATTATTATTATTATTATTTTTTCATACGGAATACGCGTAAGCGCCCTTTGTTTTTTCCTCTGATGAAAATGTATGAGTTGTTTGACAGTGGATTAATAACTGAATGAACATTACTTTCTTAGGGTTTGGAAGAAAATATAAAGAGAAAGTGAGCTAATGGAGAGTGAAATGGGGAAACAAAAAAGAAACAAAGAAAAATACTGTTTGTAATTTCATATTTCACTTGGATAAACACCTAGGCAAATTGCTGTAATAACTGGCAATTGGTAACTTTGTTATGCTTTGTTTGCTTGGTTATCTGAGTGTTTGCTAACATATTTATCCTCTTTTCCTCGGTATCTGACTATCGTTATTTTTTGCCATTGTCATTGTAAGTAGTGTAAGAGATGAGTCAAGATAATGATGTCATAAAGATGGAACTATATATTTTTTCTATACAAAGGTGCTGGCATTAGTCAGAATCGCTCGCGAGATGGTACTAGAGTAGGTTTGAAGGAGGGCTGAAGAGTCTGAAAGGATCTGGAGAGCGTCAGGAAGGAAGAACTATATCACTCTCCAAGGAGATGGAACCTGCACAGGCGTGACAGAGCAAGACGGGTGAGACGGGACTGGGTGACGGTGAATGGGACAGTCTGCCGAAGTCACGGAGCCGAGATGAAAGTTTTCTTGAGAACAGGCAAGACTGATGGGTCCCAGGGAGGGAGATGGAGAGAAAAGGAGACGCAGGGGAAAAAGAGAACAAAAAGAAAGGAGGAAGGAGGAAAATAATAATGACAAGAGAGACTCAGACGAAGAAGGGGAGACACAAGGAGAAAATAAGAGACAAAGAAAAGTAGATGGGTAAATAAAGACAAGTAAAGATGGAAAAATTAAAAGGGTTTAATGTAGACATATGAATACAAAAGTTAATAGTAACAAAGACGAAGAGTAAAGGAGAAGGGATAATAATATAAGGATACATGAAGAAAATGGGGCATTGAAAAAAGAAAAAGAAAAAATAATAAATAAAAATGAAGAGGGAATAAAGTTGTTGGAATGGCACCTCATCTCTTTAGATCTTTCACTGCTCTAGGGATATCCTTTTGGTAAATAAAAATACGTGGCTCCAACCATACTATATGCACATATGCATAATATGTAAATAGCAGATACAGGGTTAAACTAGATAGGATGAACCTTCTCGTTGCGCATATA
>NC_134784.1:48992868-49000368 GCF_046742065.1 Oratosquilla oratoria | reverse complement strand
AATTCCACTTTACAAGGAAAAAGGGGACAAGTGTAGGTGTTGTAGTTTCAGACGGATCAATTTATTGAGTGTAGTTGGGGAGGCTTATGGGAGTGTTTTGATTGAGAGGATTAGGAAAGGAACAGAGGGAATGACTGGTGAGGAGTAGTGTAGGTTTAGGAAAGATATGAGTTGCGTGGATCAGAGTTTTGAGGTAAGACAGATAAATGATAAAGCTTTAGGAAAAGGTATGGATGTCTTTTGGGCCTTCACGAATTTGGAAAAGACTTATGACAGGGTAGACAAGAAGTGACTCTGGGAGGTATTGCAGATATACGGGATAGGAGGAAACCTGTTAGAAGCAGTCAAGAATTTTACTAGAGTAGTAGAGCCTGTATTAGAATCAGAAGTGGAGAGAATGAGTGGTTTGAGATAAAGGTAGGACTGCCAGGGATGTATTATGCCGCTTTGGCTGTTCAACTTATACATGGATAAGGTGGTGCGGTAGATAAACGCAAAGCTAATGGGCCGGGGATTGGAGATGGTTAAAGAAATGGAGAAAAGTGAAAGATAAGCCAGTTGTTGTTTGCTGACGACACTGCGTTTGTGGCAGGATCAGAGTAGTGATTAAGGGAGTTAATGACAGAGTTTTAGAAGGTGTGTGAAAAAAGGAAGTTGAATATAAATGTGGGTAAAAGCAAGGTAATGAGATGTACCAGGGAAAAATGTGGCAGTAAATTGGAAGTGAATATTAAGGGAAAGATTGGAGGAAGTGAATACTTTTAGATACTTGGATGCAGGCCCGGCCCGAGAGTTTTTGATGCCCTAGGCGAAGCTGAAAAATTATGCCCCTTGGGTCCTCTCCTTGAAAGTTCACCCAGGGCCAGTGGCTCGGGGACAATAATTTTTGGTTCAATTTTGTATCATTTATAGTTGATGGTAACAAAAAGAGCCATTTTATAGCAATATATTCTGTATTGTAATACATCAACCATCCAATACTAAGTTAAAAAAAAAAATGTGCAACACATTGTTGAAAATGAAATTATGTAGGCTACAATAAAAAAAACTATTGATTTCCATGGCACATTTCAACAAAAAATACAATTCCACTTTCCTAGCTTTTAGACTGGCGAATTTTCCCACTAATTTAGCAAGATCCAAGTTAGAAGCTTCCTCATTCTCTATTGATATAGTAGCTAAACCAACAAGCCTTTGCTGCACCATTGTTGAGCGCAAGTAAGTTTTATTAGCTTCAGTTTAGAGAAGCTGCGTTCTCCACTTGCAACGGATACTGGCAAATTCAATAATATTCTGAGGACAAACACAACATTTGGTACACTATTTTGCAGTTTTTGCTCAAATATAAAGCAAAGTGCTGCTTGTGTGAGCATGGGTTTCGTCAAGCGCCTCGATACTGCCTTGAGCTCTGAGCATAGGTCTCTTGCATCAATGTCGTGATGCCCATTGTGTGTTAATGACTTTTCTAAATTTTGGCAGTCATGAAGAATATCTGAGTTTGGTGCATTTTTTATTCCATGGATGTCATATAAGAAGCCAAATATTGCTTTGTAGGAATGTAGCTGGTGAAATCTTTCTTCTACTGACTGTATGGCCATGTCAAGAACGCTATAATAAAATTCTAATTTAAACGTTTGGCTGGGGTCTTCTAGTGGTTCCTCATATGCTTCATAATCAAATAGACGCTTCTTTCGCCGTTTTCGTGATTGTTTTTTCTCAAATTGTGGCTCTATTTCCAAATCTTGAGCCACCTCTGTAGCATCAACCAGAACTTTTTGAAAACCATCATCACATCTACAGCTCAGAAGGTAGCTTTTTGTTGCTTCCAACTGTTTGGTAGCGGAATTTAAATCAGCATCTTTATCTTGAAGATGCTTGCTGGTAATATTGACTTCAAACAGGATGTTATACCATGTGACAAGTGAAACAACAAACTCATATTTGGAAACAGCATCAGCTAACTCCTTGGCTTCAACCCGGGTCGAACTTCCAGATGACCCTTTAAGGTTTGTGTCTTCATAAATTTCAAGTAAAGCATCATATATGTCAGCAAGATGATATCTGAGGGGTTTAAGAGCATCAATCCGACTTTCCCACCTGGTCTCACTTAAAGGTTTGATGGTTAAGTCTTTCATGATACTGACCAAAACCTGCCATCGATGAGTTGAGATTGAGAAAAATTATACAAATGTTGCTACTGCCTTTGCTTGTTCTGCTTTGCATTTGCGATTTTGCGCCCCTGAGGGCTGCTTTCTATTACTCATCTGAAAAGCACAAATTGGGAGGAGTATTATTGTTAATTCCTATTAGACAAATCTTAATAAATATCAATTAATGCATTCCATTGGAGTATATACCGTATAGACAGTTTAGATATATTCCTATTTAGGGTTTATTCCTTTTCATATAAGGGTTAAACACACTAGGCCTAGTTCACCACCACAACCGACTTGTTATGTTAATAGTAATATATGTTAATAGTTATGTTAATAGTAATATACATAATTAGTCACTTTTTATTATGTTTGGTAAATTTATAGTTTCTTCCCCGTCTCGGAAACTTTGATTGAAATATATTTTTTCTGGTAGATTTTAGTGTGCTATGAACGAATATGACTGTCGTTTCTGGGGGAAATGGCTATTTATTTTACTTTTTGTTTCATTTCTTTTTTAATCACCTGGTGTTCACAAACGTAAAGGCCACTAACCTAACCTAACCTGAGCTAAAGGTAATTAGCCTAACTATACCTGACCTGACCTAACCTAATCTAACCTAATCTAACCTAACCCAACCTAACCTAACCTAACCTGACCCAAGATTTTCAGTAAGTGCTAGTGATGTTAAACGTGATTTTTCCCATTAAGTACAGAGAAGAAAATGCTTCGAATAATGATTATCCGATGGTATATGTGAAAATTACCGTTGTTGAAACGAGGAAGAAACTATAATAATACCTTATGTTTTTCCAAGTATTTCAAATTATATATAGTCTAGCCTAATATCAAATTTTCACACATCGATATTTCCGAACATTTTTATGGTCGGTTTCCAACCTCACATTCCAACCTTAATTTGAATCTCCCCTCTACCTTTGGTTTCACTCTATAACATATCAATATGGGTAAGTATTGTAATGAAACATAACGCAATACAATCACGCTATATTCACCGACGTGGAACACTATATAAGAACTTTAAAAAATAACATCGAAGATCTAAACACAGCCGTTGCGTTGGCGGGAGTTGAATACTGGCAACTGGCGTGTGTTCGGTGTTCCCGTAGGATATCAGCTGTGTTACTGGGGAGTGGTGGCACGATATTTGAAACAGTGTTTCTACCAGAGAATTCGATCGGTGTTTTCTCTCTGTCGGGGTTACCTTATTTCACCCTGTCCCTACTGAATTGAAAAATAAGAAAAATAGGGGAAATTTGGCAAAACGCTTCTGCAAATTAACCAATTAGTTACTGGTCTGACGCCTGACGGTTAATGATTAAACCATGCTTATTAAAGTACCGAAATAGGAATTACCGCTTGATGCCCCTCTCAGCCTGATGCCCTAGGCGACCGCCTAGATTCGCCTAATGGTAGGGCCGGCCCTGCTTGGATGTGAATGTGACAGGAAAGAGAGGAGTGGAGGTGGAGGTAGAATGTAGATTGAAGGAAGCAAATAAATGCCTTGGGGGATTAAAAAATGTGATGAGAAATAGACATTTAGGAATGGATGCTAAGAGGAGATTGTATGAAGAGGTGATTGTGCCGAAAGCACTGTACAGGGCAGAAACACGGAGAATAAGAGAGTATGAGAGGAGGATTTTGAATATGTTTGAGATGAAATGCCTGAGAAATATGATAGGAGTTGCTACGCTTGATAGAGTGAGACAGGAGGAGGTCAGGAATGCGGGGGTGGAAAGAGAGTTGGGAGGTAGGGTCGATGAAAGATTATTGAGATTGTTTCGACACATGAAAATAATGAGTGAAGAAATATTACTGAAAGAGGTGTGGAAGGTAGAGGTGGAAAGAGTGAACACGAGGGGGCGACCAAGGATGAGGTGGACGGATGGAGTAAAAGAGACATTGGGAAAGAGGGGGTTGTCCGTTGAGGAAGGAAGGGAGACGACAGAAGATAGAGGTGAATAGAGAATGATTGTGTATGGATAATGCTGCGATGCATGGAAGGGAGTAGCGGGGGATGGGGTGAGAGAGTGTGTGTTAATGATATTTAGACGCAGCCCGAAGGGATTTTTCCCCGTCTTCTCTTTCTCTGCATGAGAGGGCAGAGAAAAGAGGGGTCGCCCATTAACAGATTAAATGAAGTGGCCGTGCTGTGTCTCGCTACATTGCATCTGACCCAGGGCAGCGGGGGGATGCAGGGATGAGCCGGTATCCAGGAGGTGCCAAGATAAGAGGAAGGTAGATGGTGAATAAGAGGGAAGTATGTGAGGATGGAATATGTAGGAGTGGACTTTATGTGTTTTTTTTTTTACCTACCTTTTAAGGGGGAAATAGCCATTGGTATATGTATATATGTATTTCTTCTTCTTCCTCTTCTTCTTCTTCTTCTTCTTAGTAGTAGTAGTGGTAGTAGTGGTAGTAGTAGTAGTAGTAGTAGTAGTAGTAGTAGTAGTAGTAGTAGTAGTAGTAGTAGTAGTAGTAGTAGTAGTAGTAGTAGTAGTAGTAGTAGTAGTAGTAGTGGTAGTATCATTATTGTTATTATTATTATCATTATTATCATTATCATTATTATCATTATCGTTGTTGTTGGTTATAACAAAATCTTACTTATTAGTCATTAGATTCAAAAGGTTGTGCTTGTGTTTTAACCAGATGGTGGTCGTTACAAAAAAATCTGGTTATCGCCAGGTGATTTTATTAAGCTACTTAAAGTTGTCCATAATCTGGCCACATCCGGCACAACGAATGAATTTACAAAGGTGTGATGGGTAGCATCCACTTGGAAGCGGTCCCTAATTCATATCTAAGTTCATCTACCTAAGCACAACTTCAATATCGAGAGTGACATGTCACACTGACAGGTTACTCCCCCAACATTACACCTGTTTCTCGATACTACAAAATTCAGGTGAATTTGCCTCTATGAACATTTTTCTTATAAGAATCACAAATTCATTCAAAACAAATAGAGTTGTCTGACTTTGTTTGCACTTGTATCTTCTGAGCAGTCACAGAGCCGTAATTTTTTTTATTACTCAATCCCATCTCTATGATACTGCAGGAGGCATTTGACACTTCCACATGTAATTATTTTTTTGATTATTAATTAGTGTGGAGTGTGAGGGTCCCAATTGTAGCAACTGTACAACATCAAAAAAATTGGCGACAACTACTGATTGAGCTAATAAATTTCTCATTTAAGGTTTCGGATCGGTCGGGAGAGTCATATCAAGATGATGTACTTCTACTGAAGGTATAGACCGGTGAAGATCGTCAGCAAGACATGATGCCTACCTCCAATAGTCTAATGACAATACCACTACATTTGATTTTGAAGCAAATATATATTCCAACACACCTTGTCAGACTAATTACACTTTCGTTTCCATAAAAGAACCTGTATGGTTTTTCTACTCGTTCTTTTACTGAAAGAAGAGAGCGTGTTTATAAGTATTGTGGAGAAGAGTGCCAACAAAGTTGGCCGAACACTAAAGTAAGCAGGTGCTTGGGCAACCAGACTTACATCTATAAAGCAAATATATAACTTTAAAGGGACGCAAGCAAACACACACGTATACAAGCACGCATGCACACACGATATCATATGATGACTTTTGTCACCTGAATATGGTGACGGGCTCCCTGATTTTGTTTGATTGTTTGTTTGCTGTTTAGTTGTTTGCATTATTTTTCTTTCCTGTTTTGCTTCATCGCTTCTTTGCTTTTCCAGTTTAACTCTTTCAGTAAGGCCTTAGCCGAATGAATCGCCTGGGTTGCCAAAACAATATCGACAACAGGCAGCCGGTTTGTAGTGGTTAGATGGAATAAACCAAACTGTCTCTCTACAGAATACGAATTCTCTTTTGCATGGCCTATATTTTCACGCTCACGGAGATACAAAGTTTTAGCGCACATCGATTGTACATGTACCAATTCTTTCCTATTTTCTCTACAATTGTTGCAATATTGGCTGTTGCACAAAAATCTGCAATATATCAATATTTTCCCACCTGTCTTCATGCTATCCCTAATCATTTAGCCACCAATAAAAAGTGCTACTTATATTTCACGTAAGTCTAAATGATATAACACTTTATTAGATGTGATAATATAACCTACTACCTTCCTCTTATATATGTATCAATGGTGACTCGAATATTCATCACCAGTTCTGGCTTAGGTTTCATTCTCAGCAGGTCAGGTTCAGTTAAACCAATGTAACATAGTTTTAATTATTTCAGTACGGTACACAACTTTGTAAAATTTCATTCCAGATAATGCAAAAATATTTTCTTTCACTGATAGATAGCCTTAGTGAAAAACAGAGCCCTAATCGATCAAGATCCCGTTTTGTCTCAATTTCTCTTCTAAAATTAACAAAAATATGTATCGTTTGAAACGAAATGTATATTGTACGTCACCGTATTAGAGGATTCGGGAAGAATATGCGTGATACAAGGAACAGAGAGAAGAAGCAGAATGAGAGATAAGGGAGGCAAAGAGGAGAGCGGCTGTAAGATTTAGTAGAGGTGTGACAGAATATTTTAAATAGAATAAAAAAGTTCTTTGGAAGAAAGTGAAGAGAGTAAGGGGGGGTTAGTCAAGTACAGAGCAAAAGGTAAAATGTTCAGACGAAAAGATTTTAATAGAAGTGTTGTTGAATAAATGAGGCAGTTAGAGGTGTTAAGAAAATAAACGTGATAGACAAAAATGAAAGAGACATAGTAAAAGATGAGTTACAAGTATGTTTAAAAAAATTATGAGTGCTAATAAGGATTGGTTGAATGTCAATCGGAGTGTTTGAAAAAGGGAGGCACGTTTATAGTGGATTGGATAGTAAAGAGGAATAGAAAAGTGTCTTTATAGTTCCGCTTTACAAAGGAAATAGGGATCAATTTCTTGAGAGACATATTGGAGGGTTTCATTTGAGAGGATTAGGAACGGAACAGAAGGAATAATTGGTGAGGAGCAATATGGGTTTAAGAAAGGTAGGGGTGCGTGGATAAAAAAAATCATGGTTTGATAGATTTGTGATAAGTTTTTTATATTTTTGGGGGGTGGAGGAGGGGATCTATAGATTTGGAGAAGGCTTATGTCAATGTAGACAGTAAAGAACTGTGAGAGGTATTGCAGATGTATGGGTTTGTTGGAATGCTGTTAAGGACAGTCAAGAATTTTCTACGGGAGTAGTAGAGCTTGTAATAGTGTTGGGAATGGTAAGAGCATATGGTTTGGGGTTAAGGTGGATTGCTTTAGGGCTGTGTTTTTGTTTTGTTGGTTGTGGAATGTGTATGTGGATGGGGTGGTACGAAGGTAATGGGAGGG
>NC_134784.1:48982868-48987868 GCF_046742065.1 Oratosquilla oratoria | reverse complement strand
AAATGGATAAATGATAGCTGAATAAATATGCACATACATACATACATACATACATACATACATACATACATACATACATACATACATACATACATACATACATACATACATACATACATACATACATACATACATACATACATACATACATACATACATACATACATACATACATACATACATACATACAAAAAACATACATAAATACATACATACATACATACATACATACATACATACATACATACATACATACATACATACATACATACATACATACAAACGTACATAAATGCATACATACATACATACATACATACATACATACATACATACATACATACATACATACATACATACATACATACATACATACATTCATGCATACATACATATATACATACATACATACATACATACATACATACATACATACATACATACATACATACATACATACATACCTGCATGCATATATACATTCATACATACATACATACATACATACATACATACATACATACATACATACATACATACATACATACATACATACATACATACATACATACATGCATGCATATATACATTCATATATACATGCGTACATACATACATACATACATACATACATACATACATACATACATACATACATACATACATACATACATACATACATACATACATACATACATACATACTACCATCCTAGGATGTTCGTTAAAAAAGTATATGAGCTTAATTTTCGTGTGTAAACAAACAAAGTTTAAGAGACGTCGTATGGTGCACGTATTTAGGCGACCCTAATGCACATGCGCCAATGTTCCCCGACTCCTGCCGAAAGTGTCAGTCGACGCAAACTGCCAGTGAGTGAGCACATGTAAATGAACGCCTTTGGGTTTTTGCATTTGACAAAATGAAGGGAAATCTTGAATAACGCTATTTCATAAACTTTGTGTAAAGCTTGGTTTTTCTCAAGTGGAAGCAATCCACAAGATCCAACAGGCCTTCAGGGACAAAGCAATGGTCACCACACAAATATAGAAGTGATAAAACTGCTTCAAAGATGTCCGCACATCAATGGAGAGTGTAACACGCTCTGGTAGGCCATCAACATCCCGAAATAAGATCATCTTTAACCAGTTAAGGATGAAGGATCGTCGAATCACGATCAGAAATCTTACAGACGAGGTGGGCGTCAGCATTGTATCCACTCATTCCATTATGAAGGAGGATTGGGCTTCAGGAGAATCTCAGCGAAGTTCGTACTAAAGCTGTTAATGATGGAGCAGAGGTAACACCGTTTGGAGATCACACATGACATGCTGGAGACTATGAACAACAATCCAAACTTCCTAATCACAGTGACCACTGGCGATGAGTCCTGGGTTTATGGGTACAACACAGAAACCAAGATGCAGTCATTTCAATTG
Organism: Oratosquilla oratoria; assembly: GCF_046742065.1. Lineage (NCBI taxonomy): Eukaryota > Metazoa > Arthropoda > Malacostraca > Stomatopoda > Squillidae > Oratosquilla > Oratosquilla oratoria. The sequence continues at coordinate 48,986,432 of NC_134784.1, read as the reverse complement.
AAGAACCCAACATCCCCGAGTTGAAAAAAAAAAGTAAAGCAGGTCCACAGCAATGTCAAAGCAATGCTAATCGTCTTCTTCGACTCTAGTGGCGTGGTTCATCACGAATATGCACCACACGGCAAAACCATCATCACAGAGCAATACCAATATGTTCTGCGTCGCCTTCGTGACGCTGTAAGATGCAAACGCCCAGACCTGTGGGCAGCAGGCAATTGGTAGCTCTATCGTGATAACACACCCGCCTATTCTTCACATTTGATACAGTTTCTTGGCCAAAGAAAACACACCTGTGCTTCGTCACACCCCCTAATTTCTCGACATGGCTCCGTGTGACTTCTGGCTTTCGCCATGTTAAAAATACCCCTGAAAACAAGCAGATTTTAGTCAAGAGAACAGATCATGCTAAATACGATGAACCATCTGTGCACCATCCCCAAAAAAGCGTTCCAACGCTACTTCCTATTGTAGTAGAACCGTTGGAAGAAGTTTGTTGCTGCCCATCGGGACTGCGTTGAAGGAGATTAGGATAAGTTTGTTGTATCAATATACGAGTTTTTTTTTATGAACAAAGGTTGAATACTTTTTAACAGACCTCGCACATACATATATACATACATGCATACATACATATATACATACATATATACATGCTTCGAGGTAGGGAGAGGGAGACAGAGAAAGAGAGAAAGAGAGAGCGTATTCAGTACTTCGTTGGCAATAACCAACGCTTCTATTCTTTAGGAATATATCATACTGAATAGGTGGAGTCATAAAGAAAGTAAATGAGAAATTTATGGCAGGTAGAATAACGGTGATATATTAGAAGCTAAAATTAATTAGCATTCCTTTTTGAGAAGAGATTACCCTCCAATTATAAAAGAGGGCTGAGTGACTTGGTTCTCTGGAGAGTAAATAAAGTGCTGCATAAAACATACATTCATTACCCTATACGGGATAGACAGACAGGCAGAGAGAGAGAGAGAGAGAGAGAGAGAGAGAGAGAGAGAGAGAGAGAGAGAGAGAGAGAGAGAGAGAGAGAGAGAGAGAGAGAGAGAGAGAGAGAGAGAGAGAGAGCAAGAGAGCGAGAGAGAGAGAGAGAGAGAGAGAGAGAGAGAGAGAGAGAGAGAGAGAGAGAGAGAGAGAGAGAGAGAGAGAGAGAGAGAGAGAGAGAGAGAGAGAGAGAGAGAGAGAGAGAGAGAGAGAGAGAGAGAGAGAGAGAGAGAGCGAGAGAGAGAGAGAGACAGAGAGAGAGAGAGAGAGATATAGAGAGAGAGAGAGAGAGATAGAGAGAGAGAGAGAGAGAGAGAGAGAGAGAGAGAGAGAGAGAGAGAGAGAGAGAGAGAGAGAGAAAGAGAGAGAGAGAGAGCGAGAGAGAGAGTCAGAGAGAGTGAGGGAGTGAGAGAGATGAGAGAGAGAGAGAGAGAGAGAGAGAGAGAGAGAGAGAGAGAGAGAGAGAGAGAGAGAGAGAGAGAGAGAGAGAGAGAGAGAGAGAGAGAGAGAGAGAGAGAGAGAGAGAGAGAGGAGAGAGAGAGAGAGAGAGAGAGAGAGAGAGAGAGAGAGAGAGAGAGAGAGAGAGAGAGAGAGAGAGAGAGAGAGAGAGAGAGAGAGAGAGAGAGAGAGAGAGAGAGAGAGAGAGAGAGAGAGAGAGAGAGAGAGAGAGAGAGAGAGAGAGAGAGAGAGAGAGAGAGAGAGAGAGAGAGAGAGAGAGAGAGAGAGAGAGAGAGAGAGAGAGAGAGGTAAAAACACAGAGAGAGAGACGGATACAGAGAAACATAGATATAAAGAGAGGCAGACTGCCAGACAGTCAGTATAGGGAGCAGGGAGGGATAGCTATGTGGAATAGCAGTTTGATGTTGGCTGCGTCTGCAATATCGAGTTTGTTGCATTGCAATCTGAATTTTGTGGGATCGGTTTGCATCTTGTTGAAACGGTTTCAAGTCTGTCGAAAATGTAGGCAATTCTTTGATAGGTTACGCTGCCTTTCGTGCAATTGCCGCGGATTTTGTGGCCTCCAGCGTTGATAGTCTGAGCTCCATATCGATCGTGTGGCAGTTTAGAAGTGGGTGTTGATTTCCTTTTTCCATTATTACTCATTTTTAGACAGGATGTCATTAGAAGGAAACTCATTTTGAATTTATCCACATAAAAACCCGTGAAAACTGATTGGGATACGCAATGGCATCGAGAGCACTCAGACTCAAATACATGTCTTTTACTGATCACTGTAATGTATAATACACTAGGCATGACTTTTTTTTTAAGTATACTAGAGTCATTACAATGAGCCTTGTGGATCTCTTTTACAGACTTGTTCTGTATGGAAAACCACCTTCTACCCTGCAAACCCTATTTTCTCGTTCTCAGTGAAACACGGATGTCTGGACCTGTATTTTGCCTCTTCTTTCTTACTCTATTCCAATTTACATTCCAAAGATAGCTGTTATGTTTGTAACGGTCTTGCCATTACTCCTGTTCTCCAGTTTCATTCTTCCAAATTTTTCATAATTTGGCTAAAGGTTACTTACATTGTTCCACTAAATATGTGCTGATTCCCAACCTAGGCAACCTGTTCCGTTTTTGTCTATCAACTTTTTCTTACTTTATTTTGAAATTATCCTTACATTCAACCTATTTAAAAAAAAATGGAGCATTCTCAACCCTTTAACTGCCAATCTATAGCTTTTATATCCTGCTTATATAGGGTTTTCGTGTCTATTCTGATTAGGATGAAACATCAAACTTATGATCTTCTTTATGATCGGCAGGATAGATATCGCAAAGGACTTTTTTCTCCACATCTTACGTTTCTCTCTGATTTTTTGTTATCTTCTCTGGGTGATTTCGGTGAGACATATTATATTACCTTAAACAGTTCAAAAGTACTTGATAGAGCCTGGTAACAATTTTTTTTTATATTGGTATCTTTCCTTCCCTTTCCTCCTTCATTTCTGATTTTTCATTCTGACTCTTTCATCGCTGCTGTTGTGGGTGACTACTGTTACTCATCCATGTCTATGATCCCTGCCGTCTCGCATGATTCTTTTCTATATCCTATATTCCATCCAATCAAAAAATGAATTACCTGATCGCACTCTTTATATACGCTGTGACCTTTCTTTACATATTCTCTAATATTCTCCGGATGTCCTTTTCAAAATAAGATGCATTCTTTTTGGAGGATTGCTTCAGAACACTTGCCTTCTGACATTTCTATCGTATATATTAATGACTAGTGTTATTCGGTGCCATTAGGACTTAATTTCTTCGAATGTTCGTTTGACATAGTAGTCTACAGAACCATTCATTTTCTTTCCCGATGACACAAAATGTTTTCTCTCGTGGACTGACATTTGCTAGTAAACTGAAGTGCAAAATACACTTCAACTATTGCAAGAACAGACTCAGTAAAATTAGGTATTCTGTACCCCATTAAAAATCTACAATTTAGTTGTTGACCCTATCTAGAGGATTCATTTCCTGAATATGAGGAATGTCTGTGTATGTATGTTTATGGAGACACATCTCAGCACTTCTGAGGTAGGCAGATTCCAAAGCCTTGCC
>NC_134784.1:48970368-48977868 GCF_046742065.1 Oratosquilla oratoria | reverse complement strand
AAGCTCTCCGTATATAGGCAATAATGGTAGAATTTTTGTACCTTTGTGGACAATCACTTCCTCCGTTCATGCATTGAACGGTGATTGTTGGTTTTACACAAATGTATATGTTGAATTTTTCTTGTTGTTTTTCAACAAAAATGTCAAGGAATTGCATGGCTAATGCTACTCTATTTTCGATCGTGAATGTTAAGCCGGAGACGTCTTGAAAACAGTTTTTATGTAATACCATATCTTCATTGCATGTAGTTTTTATGAATATCATCGAGGTCATGGCAATAGATTTCCGGTTTTTTAAACTTACTGAACACTTCCTCTTCAATACAACTCATAAAGATATTTGGAAACAGAACTCGGAGAGGGGAACCCATAGCGACGACGTCTATTTGTTGATATTTCACTCCACTGGGGCAATTGAAATGCACTTTTGCAGTGCAGCACTGGAGAAGGTTACGGAGCGTGGGCTCGTGGATTGGAAGATTTGGAGTACTGGTACTGCGGTAGACACGATCAATGACGTAACTTATAGTACATTGAATTAGGATAGAAGTGAATAATGATTCTACATCCAGGGAAGCTATGGTTCCAATAGCATTGTTTGCCTTAAGGATGTCTGGGAAGTAATTTGCTGAGTTCTGGCTATAGGCTGCGGGGAAGTATGGAGTCAGTATAGCGCACAATTGTTTCGCGATGCCTTAGGTTAGGGTTGGGATTTGCGAGATAATAGATCTGAGCTTATTTCCTGGTTTGTAGTTTTTGTTGCCATAACAGTACTCCATACTGTAGTCTCCGGTTAACTTTTTGAACTTGATGGAACTATTAGTAGCATTATTGATGGTGATGAGTTTGTTTAAATTCTTTTTCAGGGAAGACCACGATATTAACATCAGAAAAACTACAAAGCCACTTCTTACGTCCTCATGAATACCTTTGAGTACTTGGACAAAATGGACACCATTCTCATCTATGAAACTAAGTTCAAAAAGATATCAAAGGCCAACACGGAATCCCTCAAAACATCAGGAGCACCAGGTGACCCTAACAAGACAATGGCTCACAGGGAACACTGAGATCATCTCATCAGGCCCGGACGCACGACATCTCCTCATCCTTGAAGCCCTAATCATTAAAGAATTAGAACCTAATCTTAGCACACAGTCATTAGACCTAAAAGCATTACCAAGCATGAGAAGGAACACGACCACTGGAACCCGCCAATCAACGACAACGATGACGAAACAGACGACGTAAGCACGCCTTAAATACCGGCCAGATCCCCCAAAAAACTATCATTCCCATCTCTTCCACCGAGACGACAAAATTCACATTCATGTCACTGAAGAAGAGTCTATGTAACTCAAAATCGCGATATGGCACCTCAAATGACCTCCTATGGAGAAATCATCTTATATAATGAATAAGAAACTAAGGTAATCTTCCGAAATAAGGATATCTTAAAGGAAATGCAATATGCTGAATTTGCCATCACTTTTAATGGCACACGTTTAAGAGAAACTCTCCTACCCATTTATACTCTTGATATATATATATATATATATATATATATATATATATATATATATATATATATGTATATACATATATATACATATATATATATATATATATATATATATATATATATATATATATATATATATATATATGTTTGTGTCATTTTGACGATTGGAAATAAACTCATCTGCTGGGAGTTATTTCCAATTGTCAAAATGACACAAACACTTGTCGGAAGACTAGCCTGCATAAAGGATTTGATGAAATATAGTACAAACCACGTTCTACACGAGTGCCCTCGGCAGAATGATTAGTCCGCGAACTAATTCCGCTCTGGCGGGGGTTCGAATCCCAGCAGATGAGTTTATATATACAAGCCCACTGGCTGCGCCAGTCCCGGCTACGCCGTGGGTCTTGGACTGCGGCGCCTCCTTTGTTATACCTCTAAACGGTTTAAAATGCACACTTTGTTCTACCTCTTGAATGTGTTTGAAATAAAAGAAGGTTATATCATTTTAACTTTTATTTACATCAGAGACTTTAGTTTCGTCTATAATTTGTTTACTGCTTTGAGGCGAAGGAGATGAGACATCCTCGACGTCGCTCTTTTCTATTCCATTGTCAACTTTCTTCTTTTTTCGAGGCGGAGACGATGCAATATCTTCGTCGTCGCTTTGCCGCTTGACCGTTTCCTTGATTTCCTCCATTTTCTTAGTCATCTCTTCTTTTAGACCCATAATTAATTCTTCCATTTTTTTCGTGACAGGGTTTTCAGCTTCATTACTACTGTTACTTTCTTCTTCATTTGAAACGTTTTCTTCGAAGGCAAAATCAGGTAAGATCATCTTGACGTCTTCTTCTGAAATGTTATAAGCGTCCTTTGGTATTGGAACTACACCTAATTCGGGTTCTTCTTCAGCTATGGGGATAAGTTCTTCTGTTTCTTCGCCTGTTACTGCAGAAGCAGGTGACGCTTGAATGTTCACTACGCTATCCGAGAAAAGTTCTTTATATACACAGTTCGTGGCAGGTCTTAACAGGTATTCTTTATTTACTTTATGCCAGCCAGTATAGACGAACAAAAAATTCCACGACGTTACTCTTGAACAGGCGACATAGAATTGACCATGAGTGAAACACTGAACTGTATCCAAGAGTATTCCACACCGTTCGAACGTTTGCCCTTGTGACTTGTTTATTGTCATCGCGTAACTTAATTTGACTGGAAATTGTTTTCTTTTGAAGCTAACTGGAGTGTCTTGAGCTTCTAACGTTATTTTAGGGATCATAACCTGTTCACCGCGATAACTACCCCCTAAAATTTTACCAACTATAATATTCTTCTTCAGATTAGTAACTAAAAGCCTCGTTCCGTTGCACAGTTTCGGAGGGCAAATGTTTCTAACAACCATCACTACACTTCCAATTTTCACTTGAAGTCGATGAGGAGGCAGAGGACTTATCATGGCATTAAATACCGAAGTTTGAATATCGGTCCCTTCTTCCACTGCTCTATCAGTACTGTAATAAATTACTTCTTTTTCCTTTGATTTGTCATAGATCATGAGATTCACACTGTCAACATCGTCGTTTGTAGGTGATATTATAGCTCGTTGTTCAAAATATGAAACGTTGAGATGGTTGTCTTCCAAGTCCCCGTAGATACTATTTATCAATTCTTCACGGGATTTTACTTGAACACCAAAACCTTCCTCAAGTTCCAAAGGCCCGTCATTTTGTGATCCGATTTCTAAAAATTTGTGTGTAAATTTAATGTTGTTTGTATCATTTTTCTTGAGGCGTACGTTCTCGGTTAATTCCAGTTTTGTTATATCGCCCCACATGTAACTCGATTTGATACAGTATTCGAGTTCATCGTTCTTACCGCCACCACGTATAACGGGTAAAATTTGTCGGAAATCTCCAGCACAAACAAAAACTTTTCCTCCCATAAACTTATAATTTTCAAGAATATCCCTCAACGTTATATCGAGTGCGGTCAACGTATTCTTGTTTGCCATTACGACTTCGTCCCACACAATTAAAGACGCCATCTCTAACAACTTTGCAAGTTCACTTCTCTTCTTGATTGCGCATGCATGCATGCATACATACATACATACATACATACATACATACATACATACATACATACATACATACATACATACATACATACATACATACATACATGCATACATACATACATACATTACATACATACATACATACATACATACATACATACATACATACATACATACATACATACATACATACATACATACATACATATATCTATGTTCTAAAAAAGAAATTGTTGTCGAAATGGTCGGACTGGCAGTTCCGCCGAAAAGAGGACATCGCCGGGTTTAGTTGTCATAGTAACGTCTTCTAGGAATAAACGCTGGCCTCTGTTTGACCAAGAGAGTGGTAACGTCAAGGAAACGGAGACGACTGATTGGCGAAGAGCGGTGACGTCTTGACAACGGAGATGACTGATTGGCTAAGAGCGAGACGTTCGTAAGCCCCCGGGGAAGCCTCTGGAAACACCCGGGGAGGCCTTTGGGAGACCCTGGATAGTCACTCGGGTACCTCTAAGAATCCCTGTAGGAATTCTCTATGAAACCTTCAAGGAACTCCTGAGAAACCCATTAAGAACCCCCTGGAACATCAAGGGGAGCACTTGTGGAGCCCTTGAGGTGCACTCTGGAAACTCCTGGGGAGTCCCTGTGGAACCCCTTGGAATCTCTCAGGGGAGCCCCTGGTACTAATAAAAGAATTCCTGTAATCGGACCGGAAACCGGAAATCCCTCAAGGGGACACGTCCCTTCCGGCCCCGGTTGTGTGAGTCGTCCCTTGATATCACGTCGGGCCCTGCCAAAAAAAATCGAATAGACCTTTACTCTCGGACAGGGGTCAGCATGTCCGCATTTTGCCGGGTTCTGACGGATTGGGAAAACCGATCGGGCCACAGATTTTTAGTAATACTGAGATAGATATATATATATATATATATATATATATATATGTATATATATACATATATATATGTATATATATATATACACATGTATACATATATATATATATATATATATACATATATTGGTGAAGCGTGGCAGGAGATTCTCTCTGATGCATATTCTGTTAAAAACGACAGCAAAAGAATTATTAATTAACTTTTTCCGTGAGCTCTCAAGCTTGCGAAAAATAGATTTCTGATAGGGGGAAAGGGAGTAAAGATGAGCAATTCCAAGAATTCGGGGTCTCCTCCACAGAGACTTCCCATTCCCCGCCAAAGTGAAGAACATCCTGCCATTCGTCGTTCCCAAAGACTGAGAAGCAGATTGGCGCCGAACCCGGGAGTGACCCACCGAGTACTGTTTCCCCTGTCCTGTGATCTCTCCGAGTGTTCGTGCTCATACGGGTGACCTCCCCCAGTTTCTACACGGTGTCTTCTCCCCGTGCTTTTCTCTTCATTTAAATATGCTCCCTTTTTCATTCTTATTCACATCAACTGAAGATGCAGAAAGATCTGCGAAACATTTTTGAAATTTGTTCTGCTTGTATTTTGTTTTTTGCTGTATTCTTTGTCTTTTCTTATATTTAGTTTACTGTGTGCTGTATTTTTTGTGTTCATCATAACTTTTGTTTCTTATGAGTTTTGGAAATTTGATTTACTCCCTCTCCCCCTATCAGAAATCTACTTTTCGCAAGCTTGAGAGCTCACGGAAAAAGTTAATGAATAATTCTTTTTCTGTCTTTTTTAACAGAATACATATATAAATATATACATATATAAATATATAAATATATAATATATATATATATATATATATATATATATATATATATAAGAGCTTGGATGGAGGAAGAACAAACGAAGTTGAGCTGATTTTTTTTTCTAACGTTTCGACTAACTTGGTCTTCTTCGGAAAGCTGGCTAAAATCAGCTTGAACCTTAGATTTATACACACTCGAAGTAGGAAACTCTGATTTCCTATTACATTTATTATTAATTCACTTGTTATTTAGGTAAGCCTACTCATGTAGGCATGCTCTTCATTTGTATTCCTTTGTTTGCAAAATTATTAATACAGGCAACTTTGATCATTTTACTCATGCCCCTTTTTAATCCTTTGTGTAGAACCTCGACGCCATCCCAGTGGGGTAAATGTCCGGACTTGTCAGCCTGCTGAACAAGTGAGTTGTATGTCCTTTATGATCTTAAGTCTATACTCAGCTAGGCGTTTCACGATGCCTCGAAATGACTCGCCGTAGTATGCCGAATTGTATTTGTTGCATGAAGGATATTTTGAGGCATTATCTTTTTATTATTTTTCTTTAATATTTTTCCTAGTTTTTAATTAGAATCCTTTGCTTTTTTCACCCCATCTCTCATGAAAAATGTGTCAATAACCTCGGTTTTCTTGGATTTGGAAACGAGTATATATTATATTTTATTTCACTTAGGCTATTGGTCATTTGGTTTTATGATTTTTTTCTATCTTTTTCTTTCACTTTGCAAATTAATCCCCTGGATATCTTAATTTCTTGGAGGTACTATTGATGTGAGATAATTCATCTTCTAAAAAGTTCTCGCTGCAAATCTGAAAAGTTCTGAGAAAGAAATCTATGAGCACGCCCAGTTTTTACTCACTCACTGTGTCCTGATAAGTAATGTCATCTATAATAGTGGGTTTTCTGTACACATAGGATCTTACTTCTTCATCCCTTCTGTGCACCATCGCGTCAAGTATGGAGCTGCCTAGTGTAGGCCTTATGGTCTCGTGTAGTCTCCTTCATTCTTATGTACTTATATAAGTATACGCCAGGGAGCACATTAATTCATTCACACACCGTTACGAGTATCCAGAGTTTCTACGAGCGAGCTTCCATGCAGCCACCGTTGCGTTTACAAAAAACTCTTCATAGGTTCAATTAATTTGTGAAGATAACTCTTTGTGTGGGATCAGAATCATAGAAACTTGGAAAATTCCTATATAACCCGAGTTGGCGTTCACGAATTTTGCTTGTAACAGCCCTAAGCCGAGTCTCACGGAACAATCTCTTGTTTAACAGTCATTATAGCGATACTCTATGATTTTTCGTAGGGAATTGGTACTAGAGACATTGAAACACATCTTCAAGTCTGCATTCAATGTCCATGTCTCACAGCAGTACAGCAGGACAGGGAGCACGATTGACTTGAAGATTCTGACATTAGTCCTCATTAATCGACAACGTCATATACTCTGATTGCAAAAGTCCACAGCACTATGGGCAATGTCAATCCTTCGAAGAACTTTCTGATAGGATTTCAAAACTGTTATGCATTATATTATGAGGTATGTAAAGCTTTCCAAGAACTTATTGTCCTCACTACATGTATGAATAGACTAAACTAACTCATCCAGTGAGCCCCAAAAAACATGGATATTAGAATTACTAATACATGTTAATTACCCAAAGAATAACAAGCCGGGAGAGCGCTGTCATTGTTGAATAAAAGAAATATACAAGAAGAAAATGGCAAGAAAATTATATTTGTCATACTCCAGCTTCCTCATTATAAGCCTTTGATATTCTTAAGCAAAAAACAGAACACAAGAGCTCTTTATAAGCCAACTAACAATTCATTGTTCTCTATGAATAATGTATATGCTTTGGAGAAAGTGATTTTACACAAAACTTATCTGACTTCCTCAAAATTTGTCATTCCCATATCCTTAATTGATCTCTTTCTCTCTCTTTCTCTCTCTATCTATCTATCTCTCTTTCTGTTTATATATATATATGTATATATATATATATATATATATATATTTATATATATATATATATATATATATATATTATAAAAAAATAAATAATAACACACACACACACACACACACACACACACACACACACACACACACACACACACCACAACACACACACACACACACACACACACACACACACACACACACACACACA
>NC_134784.1:48942868-48955368 GCF_046742065.1 Oratosquilla oratoria | reverse complement strand
CAAAAATCCCAGATTTGGTGATCACATAATTTCCTATGGCTTGTGACTTAGCTTGGAAATACCATCATCCTGACTGGTTGTATCTAAGCTGTCTCCCATAATAATGACGATGATTTATCTGGTATTCTTCATTCTTTGTTCCTGCTGTACCTTCCATAAAATGATAAGGTATTCCCACCAGTCAACAATTATGATACACTTAAGCTTATTGACTATATCTCTAACAACTTTCTTTTCTCTTTCTTCAAAATTAGCCTGTTTTTTTTCTTCTTTACTACTTCATGATATATTTTAACCTATATATATATTATTTCCTTATGTTGATTAGATAACCAACCTTCCTGAATATACAAAAGTTCTTTAAGCTTATCATTCCTTGATATTAATCTAACCCCACTTCCCTTTATGTTATTAAAAAGGCTGACCACTTATTTCATCGAAGCCTCAATTTTCGTCTTAGGCTGGTTATTTTCTCCTTCCCGAGCCAGGCCAGAAGCTTTTTCTTGTTCATTATTTTGTTATAGTTCATGAAACTTGATACCAAGGAGATCAAGTTTCTCAACAATTTAAACTCCACTGCAAAACCAGTTACCTCCATATGTAGGTCCTTATAAACTTGAATTTCATCACTTCCTTTTGATTCAGATTTAGTTTTATTATAGTAAATCTCACTAATGAGAGAATATTCACAAACAGCCATTTGTAATGTAATAAAGAACTTTATGTAATGTAAATAAACACTATTCCGAATGTGATATCTATTTTGTTTCATGTTGAGAGTCTATGTACCTGTCTATCTACATACCGGGAGCTTTACCCCTTTTAGGGGAGGTAGTCAAGTTAGAGGCACGTGTCTATTCCCACCTATTTCATTCCCTTCCACCCCCCTTCGCCCCTCCCATCTCAACTTCTCATGAATGACGGGTCATCCCTGCATCCGCCAACTGCCCTGGGTCAAACGCATTGCAACAAGACACAGTACATCCACACCGAAGCCGCGTCACTTAATCAGCAAATCCCCCTCTCCATCCCCTCATGAAGAAAAGGAGAAGACGGGGAGAAATTCCTTCAAACTACGTCAAAATATCATTCACACATAAGTACCCCCTACCCCCTCACCCCCATCCCTTCCCTTTTTTGCATAACAATATCATCCATACACGGTTATTTTCCACTCATCTCTATTATCCTGCCTTCACCCTTTCTTGCTCAGCAGACATTCCCTTCTTGCTCAACTCTCCCTTCACCCCATCAATCCATCTCATTCTCGGTCGTCCCCTCAAATTCATTCCTCCCACCTCTACCTTTCACACCTCTTTTACATATATTTCATCACTCATTCTTTCCATATGTCCAAATCATCCCAATAATCTTTCATCAGCTATATTTGCCATCTCATTTTCTACTCCCACTCTCCTCCTCATTTCGTTTCCCACTCTATCCAACCTAGGAATCCACACCATATATCTCGGGCATTTCATCTCAAACACGTTTAAACTTTTCCTCTCTTCCTCTCTTAAAATCCAAGTCTCTACTCCGTTCAATGCTGTGGGCACAATCACCCCCTCATACAATCTCCTTTTTGAATCCATTCCCAGTTGTCTATTTCTCATAACACTTTTTAATGCCCCAGGGCATTTACTTGCTTCTCTCAATCTACAATTTACCTCCACCGCTACTCCTCCCTTTACTGCCACATGTGACCCCAAACACCTAATGCTAGACTCTCTCCTTTAAGATTTAATTCGAACTCATTGCCACCCTCTATCCTTGTACATGTCATCAACTCATTTTTACCCACATTTACCTTCAGTTTTCTCCTATCGCATACCTTACCAAAACCTGTCACTAACTCCCTTAATCCTTTCTCCCACTTTCTCCATTTTCTTTAACCATCTTCAAATACCCTGCCCATTACCCTCGTCTTTACCTCACGCACCACCCATAAATGTGTAGATTGAATAATCACAGTGATTTGACTCATCCATGATGTAGTCTCACCTTTACCTCAAACCACCACTTTTTCCATTTCCTATTCTAACACAGGCTCTACTACTCTCGTAAAAAGTCTTTCTTGTCTTAACAGTTTTCCCCCAATTATATATACCTGTAAAACCTCCAACAGTGCCTTCCTGTTTACCCTGTCGTAAGCTTTTTCTAAATTCATAAAGCTCCAAAAATCATCCTTACCTTTTGCTAAAGCTTCCTCACACATTTTTCCTACCACAAAAATCTGATTCACTCAGCCCCCACCTTCCCTAAAACGACAAAGTTTCTCAACAAATACTCCCTCTGTACCTCTCCTAATCCTCTCAATTAAAACCTTCCCAGCTACACTCAACAAACTAATCCCTCTGAAACTACTACACTCACATTTGTCCCCTTTTCCCTTGTAAAGTGGAAATATATAGCCATTCATCCAGTCTTCAGGTACTCTAGCCTCCCTTAGGCACACATTAACGTATTAGAAAAAAATAATTGTCAAGTCCACTTTTACTGTACCTTCTTTCTTCATACACTCCGCATGACCTTAACCCTGCACCTTTTATCTTTTCTTCTTTACTTCACTCACTTCCCTTCCTCTTTTGATTTCCTTCCAAAATATATTTTCATTGTTTTCATTTTTCTTGTTATACATATATACAAGGGAGGTATCCAAAAAACAAAGGCATGAGAACCACTCCCACCCAATCCATCCCCACATACTCCACTCCCATCCACCCCCTTCCCTCCCTCTTATCTTGGTTCCTCCTGGATGACGGGTCATCCCTGCAGCTCGCCCACTGCCCTGGATCAGAAGCAGTGTCAAAAGATACAGCAAATCCACAGCAAGGCCTCTTCATTAAATCGGTGAACCCCCTCTCCGTCCCCTTGTACAGAAATGGAGAAGACGGGGAGAAATCCCTTCGGGTTGCGTCAATTCATTTTTCACACATCCTCACTCACGCCCCACCCCCTCCCCCTCTCCCTCATGCATCACAGCATCATCATACACAACCATTTCCTATTCACTTCTATGTTCTGTCCCCTCCCGTCCTTCCTTAACAGATATTCCTCTCTTCCCTAATGTACCTTTTACCCCCTCCATCTCATCTCATCCTTGGTCGCTCCTTCATGTTCACGTTTTCCACCTCTGCCTTCCACACCTCTTTTACTAATCTTCTTCACTCATTCTTTTCAAGTTTTTAAATCATCCCAACACTCTCTCACCAATCACATCTCCCAACTCCCTCTCCACCCCATTCTCCTCCTCACCTCCTCGTTTCTTACTCTATGCAGCCTAGTAACTCCTATCATACTTCTCAGGCACCTCATCTCAAACACATTCAAACTCCTCTCTTCCTCTCTTATGTTCCATGTTTCTGCCCCATACAGTACTGTCGGCAAAATCATTCCTTCATACAATCTTCTCTTAGCATCCATTCTTAAATGTATATTTCTCATTACACGTTTTAATCCCCCAAGACATTTACTTGCGTCTCTCAATCTACATTCTCCTCCTTTTCCCGCCACATTGGCACCCAAGTATCTAAAACTATCCACTTCCTCCAGTTTCTCTCCCTTAATAGTCACCTCCAGTCTGCTACAATTTTCTTCCCTTGTACATCTTATCACCTTACTTTTACTCACATTTATCTTTAACTTCTTTCTTTCACACACCTCTCCAAACTCTGCCATTAACTTCCTCAGTCCCTCCTCTGATCCTGCTACAAGCGCAGTGCCATCAGCAAACAACAACTGGCTTATCTCCCACTTTTCTTCAATTTCTTTAACCATCACCAATTCCCGACCCACAATCCTTGCATTTACCTCTCGGACCACCCTATCCATTTATAAATGGAACAGCCAAAGCAACAAAACACATTTCTCACGAAGTCCCACCTCTTCCTCAAACTACTCACTCTCTCCATTCCTGACTCTAACACAAGCGCTACTACTCTCATAAAAACTCTTTACTGCTCTTAAAATCATTCTTCCTATTCCATATATCTATAATACCTCCCAGAGTGCCTTCCTGTCTACCCAGTCATAAGCCTTTTCCAAATCCATAAAAGCCCCAAAAATCATCCTTTACCTTTTTCTAAAGCTTTCTCTCATATCTGTCTAACCAGAAAAATCTGATCCACGTAATCCCTACCTGTTCGAAAACCAAAATGTTCCCCACAAGCTACTCTCCTAATCCTTTCAATCAAAACCCTCCCATAAGCCTTCCCAACTACACTTAACAAAGTAATCCCTCTTAACTACCACACTCACACTTGTCCCCTTTGCCCATGTAAAGTGGAAATATACAGGTACTCCCCCAGTCCTCCAGGACCCTACCATCTCTTTAACAAATATCAAATAACCTCACCAGCCAGTCCACCATCACTATATATATATATATATATATATATATATATATATATATATATATATATATATATATACATATATTACATACATATATATATATATATGCATATATTAAATATATATATATATATATACTATATATATGTGTGTGTGTGTGTGTGTGTGTGTGTGTGTGTGTGTGTGTGTGTGTGTGTGTGTGTGTGTGTATGTGTGTGTGTGGGGGGGGTTGTGTGTGTGTGTGTGTGTGTGTGTGTGTGTGTGTGTGTGTGTGTGTGTGTGTGTGTGTGTGTGTGTGTGTGTGTGTGTGTGTGTGTGTGTGTGTGTGTGTGTGTGTGTGTGTGTTTGTGTGCGTGCGTGCGTGTGTGTGTGTGTTTGTGTGTCAGTGTGTGTGTGTATGTGTGTGTGTATACACACACACACACACACACACACACACACACACACACACACACACGCACACACACACACACACACACACACACACACACACACACACACACACACACACACACACACACACACATATATATATATATATATATCACCTTTCTCACCATACACCAGATAGGGTTTGGCGTTCTGTCAGCGGTGATACCTCACGAAGTTTCTTCACAAGGACCTAAAGGTCCTATCAGAATATATATATATATATATATATATATATATATATATATATATATATATATATATATATATATATATATATATATATGAGAGAAATTCGCAAGTAACAGTGACATCAATATGATCATTTTTATGATAGTCGCATGCAGGATCCTCGGGAATCAGTTCGATTCCAGGTTTCAAGAATTTTATAGTTTCTGCTGGTGTAGTGGATTAAGGCTCTGTGAAGGTAATCTTACGGGTGGCCGAAAGCAGTGAGTTCGAACCCTGCATGCGACTGTCATAAAAGATATCAGATACACATACACACACACACACACACACACACACACACACACACACACACACATATATATATATATATATATTGAAGTATGTAAGACAAATGAGTGGAAGGGTGGTGAGTTAAACACAAAGAACAGTTGGAGTTTTATTCACTGACGTTTCGTCCTTACCAGGACATTCTCAAAGTACATACAGTTTCAGAAAATTAACAGCTTATATAATCCATCCTTGCCGTGTTCCCCTCCTTCTATACTCCCATCCGTCCCTCTACCCGACTCCGACTATGTCACTTCTCCCTCCGTTCTCAATTGTCCTTTTTACCTCCTTGACAATCAGAGTACTTACCGCTCCTGCTAATTTTATAAACCCTTCCCTATGGTTGATGCAGGGGTGGGAAGTAATGTAGGCTGCCTCTACTATTTTTCTTTTCTTTTTCTCTAGACCTTTGTGGAGCACCTCTATCTTTTTCCAATCTGGAAGATGACCACATTGGTCTAAATGAACTACTAGCGAGTTGGAGGTTCTGTGAGCTCTGACGTCATTTTTGTGCTCATATGTCCGTAGCTCCACTGATCTTCCCGTCTCTCCATAATATCCTAACGGACAACCACCACATGGTATATTGTAAATCGCGCCCTTCTCTATATCCTTTTCTGATCTATTTCTATTCTTGACAACTTCTCCTAATTTTTTTTTACCCGTGGAGAAAGCAACGCTCACACCCGCTTTTGTGAGAATATGTCCCAACTCCTCCGCGTACTTCGAGTTGGGGACGGACAAAAACTCCGCCCTGCCTTCTCCGGACCAGTCGTCCTTCTTCCTTCTGCACAGATTGAGGAAGAAAGCAACGGCAATAATGAGAAGGAAGAAGGACGACTGGTCCGGAGAAGGCAGGGCGGAGTTTTTGTCCGTCCCCAACTCGAAGTACGCGGAGGAGTTGGGACATATTCTCACAAAAGCGGGTGTGAGCGTTGCTTTCTCCACGGGTAAAAAATTAGGAGAAGTTGTCAAGAATAGAAATAAATCAGAAAAGGATATAGAGAAGGGCGCGATTTACAATATACCATGTGGTGGTTGTCCGTTAGGATATTATGGAGAGACGGGAAGATCAGTGGAGCTACGGACATATGAGCACAAAAATGACGTCAGAGCTCACAGAACCTCCAACTCGCTAGTAGTTCATTTAGACCAATGTGGTCATCTTCCAGATTGGAAAAAGATAGAGGTGCTCCACAAAGGTCTAGAGAAAAAGAAAAGAAAAATAGTAGAGGCAGCCTACATTACTTCCCACCCCTGCATCAACCATAGGGAAGGGTTTATAAAATTAGCAGGAGCGGTAAGTACTCTGATTGTCAAGGAGGTAAAAAGGACAATTGAGAACGGAGGGAGAAGTGACATAGTCGGAGTCGGGTAGAGGACGGATGGGAGTATAGAAGGAGGGGAACACGGCAAGGATGGATTATATAAGCTGTTAATTTTCTGAAACTGTATGTACTTTGAGAATGTCCTGGTAAGGACGAAACGTCAGTGAATAAAACTCCAACTGTTCTTTGTGTTTAACTCACCACCCTTCCACTCATATATATATATATATATATATATATATATATACATATCACTTTTTCTCACCATACACCAGATAGGGCTTGTCGTCTTGTCAGCGGCGATGCCTCACGAAGTTTCTTCACAAGGACCTAAAGGTCCTATCAGCATATAAATATCTATATATATATATATATATATATATATATATATATATATATATATATATAACCCACAGGCGGAGAAAATAAACTTCGAATAAAGAAGAATCCTATATTTCGGCTATCAACTGTAGCCCTCTTCAGTTGATAGCCGAAATACAGGATTCTTCTTTATTCGAAGTTTATTTTCTCCGACTGTGGGTTCCTGTGTGTTATTTACAAATGTGCTACTACATTTCTGCTTAGAAATATATATATATATATATATATATATATATATATATATATATATATATATATATATATATATATATATATATATATATATACATATGCTGTAGATAGATATGTGATTAATTACATTCTTTCAACTTCTAAGAGACGAGTTTTGCGATATGGGCAAATATCTAATTTGATTAGTGATCACACGAAAAGCAAGTGCTAATACACGAGTCTGAAAGGAAAACTCTGATTCCTGCGATAGTTTTAACGAGTCTTTTTTCTGTCATCTCTTCTTTCCGATTTTTTTTTTCGTTTTTTTCTTTTCTTTTCTTTTTCTCGATTCTTCCTCACGCTTCCGATATAAAAGTAAATGCGAAAGTCTGCTTTGAAAGGCTATCTTCTGCGTAAATCATACCGTGTCGTATTACGAGTGTAAACTAAATGCTGACCCACTTTGCCCGACAAAAGCCCTTCTCCGTCAAAAGTTTATTTTTCGGCAACATTTTTCTCTGCGGAACTTTTCCTTGAGCCGGACGCGCGCGTCTCCGGGTGCGTTTCCTCTTTTTTATTCTTTTTTATTTTCTTCCTTGTTATGTGTAGTGTTGTGTGTGTGGAGGGGTGGAAGGAGCCTGGTTAAGTATTTGAATATATTCATAATTACGTGTAAGAACTTTTTTCATGTGACTGCAGCTATGACTGGACTGTTCAGCACTCACTTTGTGTATGTGCATGTGTTTATGTTCGTGTGTATGTGTGTATGTGTTTGTGAATAAAATAGAATGGAATGAATATAATAGAATAGAATAAAGTATAATAGAGTAGAATAGAATAGAACAGAATAGAATAGAATACAATAGAAATAGTAGAATAGAATAGAATAGAATAGAATAGAATAGAATAGAACTGAATACAACACAGTACAATGCAATAAATACGATACAATACAATACAATACAATACAATACAATACAATACAATACAATACAATACAATACAATACAATACAATACAATACAATACAATACAATACAATACAATACAATACAATACAAGACAAGACAAGACAAGACAAGACAATACAATACAATACAATACAATACAATACAATACAATGCAATACAATAAATACAATACAATACAATGTAATACAATAAATACAATACAATACAATACAATACAATGCAATGAAATACAATACAATACAATACAATACAGTGCAATACAATACAATACAATGTAATACAATAAATACAATACAATAAATACAATACAATACAATGTAATACAATAAATACAATACAATACAATACAATACAATACAATACAACACAATACGATAGAGTAGAGTAGAATAGAATAGAATAGAATAGAATAGAATAGAATAGAATAGAATAGAATAGAATAGAATAGAATAGAATAGAATAGAATAGAATAGAATAGAATAGAATTCGTTTTACTGCTTCGACTTTTAGAAAAGTGTGGAGCGCATCTTCTGCAAACAGATAAAGATGTTTTACTTCTTAGACTTTTAGAAAGTATGAAGCACACCTTCTGTAAATAGATAAAAATTATGAAAACTCTTAGAATTTTAGAATATACGGGTAACTTTTTTTCGGGCGATAGTTAGAACCATTCATGACTATGTGGTACAGTTTCGGCCTCTGGCCTACAGAATGGATATTAATTCATTGGAATCAGTACAGAGAAGAATGACCAAAATAATACTTTTTTTTTTCAATCATACGAACACATTTTTAAGCACCTTAACATACACCCTCTGGAAAGACGTAGAGGGTTGATCTAACACAGGTATTCAAATGGGTAAAGGGCTTTAACAAGGATGGTTCAGAGAAAGTCATCATATTAAGAGAGCAGGGAAGGATTCTTAGTAATGGACTTAGATTGAATAAATTTAAGTTTAAGAAGGAAAGAGGCAAGAACTGTTTTGTCAACAGAGTGTTTAATGAATGGAATAGACTTAATGACCATGCAGTGAGCAATGTTGAAACACTTGGTTGTGCTGAGAAAAGATTAGATGATTTTATTTATAGGGATGAAAAGTGGTAAGGGACACGAAACTGCCTAGTGTAGACCTCATCGTCTCGCAGTCTCGTCCAGTCTTAAGTTCTTATGTAACGTAGCAATTCCAAGTTATTCAGCATAGTAGCAAAAAGCATATTATACTAATATTATTGCATTTTTGCTAAAACATCTAGAACATTCATTTCTTAAATGAACCAGTTTTAAGTACGTACAATAGTAAACACTGTAAATATATATTGAAATTTATTTGGTCTAACTTACAGTAGATTGTTATATATTCATCTGACAATTTCCACATCCTCACACTGAAACAAAAAATGGTAAGAGACAAGTATGATTAGAGAATGGTTGTGTGTATAAAGAAATGACGCAGCCTAAGTATATTTCTTCTTGTCTTCTCTATTTTTGCATAAGCGACGAGGAAGTAGGGTCACCTTGTAAATCAAGTGGTAGGGATGAACCAGCTTAGGCTTTCGAGCCGTTTGGGATGCGCTGTGTCTTGCTGTTGATGTACTTTTATTACCAGCAAATTGAAACATATGGGTGATGGATGGGAGCGGGATGGGTGGGTGCAGGCCTTGGTGCATATGAGTGTGTGTGTGTGTGTGTGTGTGTGTGTGTGTGTGTGTGTGTGTGTGTGTGTGTGTGTGTGTGTGTGTGTGTGTGTGTGTGTGTGTGTGTGTGTGTGTGTGTGTGTGTGTGTGTGTGTGTGTGTGTGTGTGTGTGTGTGTGTGTGTGTGTGTATGTTTGTATGTGTGTGTGTGTGCGTGTGTGTGTGTGTGTGTGTGTGTGTGTGTGTGTGTGTGTGTGTGTGTGTGTGTGTGTGTGTGTGTGTGTGTGTGTGTGTGTGTGTGTGTGTGTGTGTGTGTGTGTGTGTGTGTGTGTGTGTGTGTGTGTGTGTGTGTGTGTGTGTGTGTGTGTGTGTGTGTGTGTGTGTGTGTGTGTGTGTGTGTGTGTGTGTGAGTGTGTGTGTGTGTGTGTGTGTGTGTGTGTGTGTGTGTGTGTGTGTATGTATGTGAGTTGGTGTGTGTATTTATGTGGGTGTGGGTGTGTGTACGTATAACATACACGTACAGACTATTTTGTCACTCTGCCAGGGCTGTGCCGGACATTCAACAGAACTATTACACGATCCTTGAGAAGAACGACTGATATCATCATAATACCATCCAGGAGTGTTTATACCTAACCCGATGAATTCGTTACGATTGTTTTCATTCTATGTATCTATCATAGCCAACGCCAGAGACTTGTTCAGTTAAAGGAAAACCTTTAGTTCTCAAAGGGTTGAAAATTTTGTCATGCAATAAATCCAGCAATAGCCAAATAATCAGGCTTCAAGGCATACGCGCAATCAAGAAAAACAGAAGAAAAAAAATTCTCTGAAGTACTGAGCTTCCATAATTTTTATGTAAACAACGAAATGAAAAAATGGAATACAGAAACTCCAACTTGACGAGTATGTAAACCTCATCTTTCCTACGCCTACAAACTTCGTCGCCCTCGCGAACTGACGCCGTGGCCCAAACTTTATACTTTTGGCACAATCTGCAAAAATATCTGATCTGATCAACACGCGAGTTTCTTCTTGAGAGTGTAGGAGAAGTGAGGGAGGTCCAACTTGGCTAACGTGAATTTCATATTCGCTGCAGGAGTAATTTTAATCCGTTATCTATCAACGGGAAGATGTTTCTGTAAACTGAATTAAAGAGTCTGGTGTTAGAATTAAAATATCTGGTAATAACATAACAAAAGCAACGGGCATTGGATAAATAAAACTATTTAGCGTATAGCAGATCAAAATGGTGATAGGTAAAATATTGTTAGAGTTTATATTGAATAAAAGAACCTGATGTTGGGCAAAAGACAGTCATCTGATATGAAAACAAAATGCATTGGATTTAAACAGAAAACAAAATCCTTAAAGATGTGATAAAATGGTCACAGTCCCACTTGCAAGGTTATCACATTTCAGTGTTTTTTATATATTATTTATTCGAGATAAAGTCAAACGGTATTATACAAATGAGAAAAAAACTCGTCCCTCCCCCAAAAAAAATAAAATAAAATAAATAAATAAATAAAAATAACGCCTACTTCGATTGACTTGCTTATGATTATCATCTTGGTATTCATCCTTGCTCCCATCTATTTTTTTTATTACGAAAAATACATCCCAAATATATAAATTTCGAGAGCTAAATATTATTGTACGTCATCGCATTCGCTCCGCTTTCATAGACTAAAATATGAAGTAGTACAGAGATACAATCGTATATACATAGACATGCGAATAGACAAAAAAAAAATAGAAAAAGGCAAACGTCAATACAGTATACGAGCAGACAGACCGGCTTTCGTATATTTTGGTGATAAGACCTTCTTCACCCATTCGCTACGAATATATATTTTGCAGAATTTACTTAGGATAACTCCAAATAACTTCATTCATCTGAGACAGCGTTTCAACCAAGGTTCCCCGGAACCCTAAGGTTCCGCAAAAGGTCCCTAAGGGTTCCACGAGAACAAGTGAGATAAGCTAATGCACTTTTGATTTTTTATTTCATTTCATATACGTAATATAATTAAACACGCATGACATATTCTTGGTTATTGTAATAAGGTAATATAGACATCATCCTATCTAACCTATTATTACGATGAAAATAAAATGAGAAAGATATGGTATATGTTTTTTTTCAGTGGTTCCTTGAGACATGCAATTTATATTAAAGATTACGCAAGGCTAAAATATTGAGGAACTCTGATCTAAGAGGTGGACTCTAGAGAAAATCAGTTTAGGCTCCATTCACACGTGTCGACTTGTCACCGTCTGCCGTCTATAACATGACGTCGTGTTCTCAAACAACCATTGGTGTCTATGGGCACTTTCACAAGTCACGACCACGGCCACGTGTGAAGGCCCCTATAGACACCCATGGTTATTTGAGACTACGATGGCGTGCCGTAGACGGCGCACTGTGAAAAGTTTATACGTGTGAAAGGAGCCATACTGAGTAGTGTGGACGACATTTTAAAACTTTCCCTTTAATACAATTGTTTACCTTCAATGTATCTGAAGGTGTTCGCACAGTCGATTTTGACAAACTGGACATAAAGAGACTCAAGGTGTATTCCGATGTATACTGAATTAAAGCATTTTTTCAACATGTTTTTCTTAATTTCTTTTAAGTTTGTCACGTTTATATCACTCCAGTGAGTAAATATTCTATTTATTCTTGTGGTCCATATACCATACAATTCAAA
>NC_134784.1:48920368-48925368 GCF_046742065.1 Oratosquilla oratoria | reverse complement strand
ATATATAGATATATATATATATATATATATATATATATATATATATATATATATATATGTATATATATATATGTATATATATATATGTGTGTGCGTGTGTATATATAAGTATATATGTAAGTATATACATATATATATATATATATATACATATATATATATATAAGTACATATGTAAATATATATATGCATACACACACACATACACACACACACACACACACACACACACACACACACACACACACACACACACACACACACACACACACACACACACACACACACACACACACACACACACACACACACACACACACACACACATATATATATATATATATATATATATATGTATATATATATATATATATATATATATATATATATATTTCTGGGGCACAGGTTTTCTCTAAGACAATTCTGGTTGAAATCAACTGCACTGGTTGCTTTAACAATCTTCAAGACTGTATTCTTTAATCTGGAGAATACTTTCCTATTAGCAACTGAGAGGGACTGGAAGTAGTCATTCATAATTCCCCTTTATGGGAGCGAGACATGCTAGTGATGTGTACCAAGGAGGCCCCTTTCCTCTCCCATAAAGGGGAATTATTCAGACAAGTTGATGGAGTGGCGATGGGATCCCCACTTGGGGTACTTTTTGCTAATATGTATATGGCCCAGGTGGAAGAAAGAACTTTCAACAATAACCCCCCTCCAGGAATATACGCGAGATACATCGATGACATCTTCATCACCACTACTACCGACGAAGAGGTTCCACTCATGATTACTGCTCTTGAAGGTAATTCCAGCCTGACCTTCACCTGTGAACGCAGTGTAGAGGGGTGCCTCCCCTTCCTAGATGTGGACATCTCTAAACAAGAACAGGGCTTCAAGACTAAGGTTTACACTAAAGCCACCAACGTGGGCCGCTGCCTCAATGCCAAGGGAGAATGCCCTGTTTCATACAAGATATCCGTGATATCTTCCTATGTGAAGAGGGCCCTTACCCACTGTAGTAGCTGGACTGAGATCCACAGAGAACTCGACCGTATCCGCCAGCTCCTCACCAATAACGGCTATGCAGACCATCTCATCGAGAAAGTCATACAGAAAAAACTGGACCAGTTTGCAGACTCGACCCAGTTGCCCACCCTCCCAAGGAGAAAATCACCGTTTACCACCATAATTCTTTTCATGATCGGTACCGCGAGGAGTGTGATGCCCTTAGGAATATCATCAAGAGAGGAGTCACCCCAACCAACAGAAATGCCATCATAGACTTGAGAATACTCTGCAAACCTAACCTCATTAGTTCCCTGATTATGAGGAATAGCACGGCGCCCAGGGCCCCGAGTGAGGCTACCACCAATGTTGTATACAAATTTTCATGTCAGGAGGGCCGCTGCGACGGCTCCAGCACATACATTGGCAGGACCTCCTCTACACTGCGGCGTCGCCTACAATCCCATAGAAACCAGGGATCAATTTTCCAGCATTTCACTGAAACACACAACATGAAGCCTCCTCTACAGAAGCTGCTAGACCAAACGGACATTATTCACAAGGAGTCTGCCTTCAGGAAGCTGCAGATTGCAGAAGCAGTATCCATTACTTGCCAGCGCCCTACCATCAACATACAGCAAGCTGCCGATTTTATTCTCCCTTCCGCGCGCCCTGTAAAGAATAACCCCCTCCAGGAACAACAAGCCCTTAGACAGCAGCAGCCCCGCGAACAAATGAAACATGTCCAGCTAGTTAATCAGCGCCTAGGACCAGTAACCAGAGCAGCAGCAAATCAGGCCAGAGCTTCTAGACAAAATACCACCCCCTTGGCTCCCGGACAAAATCCCACCCTCTTGGCTCCCAGACAAAATCCCACCCTCTTGACTCCCAGACAAAATCCCACCCTCTTGAACCCCAGACAAAATCCCACCCTCTTGGCTCCTAGACAAAATCCCACCCCCTTGGCTTCCAGACAAAATCCCACCCCCTTGGCTTCCAGACAAAATCCCACCCCCTTGGCTCCCAGACAAAATCCCACTCCCTTGGCTCCCGGACAAAATCCCATACTGCACCTCTCAGCCAATGAGAGGCCAGTATTCCGTCTGAGCTAGGCAGGCTGAGCCTTATAAGCCCGCCCATCCAACCAGCGGTCATTATTCGTTGGAAGACCTTCAATATAGCAGAGCATCCTACAAAGCAGTCCTCACCCTGAAGACGCCTCACGACGAGGCGAAAAACTATAGTTTCGGTGGAGTCAATAGTTGTTCAATACTATTACTATGCAAAAATATATCAGTTGGCATACACTGTGTATATTCTTTTGAGAGTCATGAATGACTACTTCCAGTCCCTCTCAGTTGCTAATAGGAAAGTATTCTCCAGATTAAAGAATACAGTCTTGAAGATTGTTAAAGCAACCAGTGCAGTTGATTTCAACCAGAATATATATATATATATATATATATATTTATATATAAATATATATACACTATCCTCCTTCACACCTATATATATATATATATATATTTATATATATATATGTAAAATACATATATATATATATATATATGTGTGTGTGTGTGTGTGTGTGTGTGTGTGTGTGTGTGTGTGTGTGTGTGTGTGTGTGTGTTTGTATATATGAGGATTAATAACCTAGTCATGAGATGTAACACCACCCACGAACGCCATCTTCTTCAGTGTAGTCATGTATACAAATTCGTATGCCAACATGAGGACCATGGGCCTCATTTGTCGTATATTGTTATGACTACAACTAAAGTAACGAGTGAGTTTACCTTTCATATATCTTCATGCGCCATCAAAAACCATGACAGAGACCACCACCAACTACGACTTACAAGAGAGGACCTCGTGAAAGCCACTTCCATTATTGACACTGAAGACCACAGAAGACTTGTAATTCTCGAAGCTGTGCATATCAAACACTACAACCCTGACATGAATAAACAGCCTCAAGATTTTCAAGTTCTTCCTTCTTCCAAAGCCTTGATCACACATTTCCATTGAAATAATATTTATTTTTCCAACCCACAGCGCGGGGACTGATTGTCAACCCCACGACGTGAGTGATCATTCGTCCTCTCTGAGGGGTTTTGTTCTTGTCCCTGATCTATACTGAGTTTGTGCTTATTCTCTCTTATATATTTGTGACTTTTCCTTAGCTCATTCTATGTATTTTTTCTCTGTTTATTTACTCATTGGCCATTGTATGTGTTCATTCTACCTTCAAAATGAAATTGTGTATCTTCGAAATGTTGGTACCGAAATATCTACTAGTTTGACTACCCTGGCTCAGTTTTGTAATGTCCTTTGCTGACCTAGATATATTGCCTCTTAAAATACGTCGCCTTTTTCGCTTTATTTACCAGGTTAACAAGAAAATTGTGAAGTGTCATTATGCTATTCTATGTATGTATATATATATATATATATATATGTATATGTATGTATATATATATATATATATATATATATATATATATATGTGTGTGTGTGTGTGTGTGTGTGTGTGTGTGTGTGTGTGTGTGTGTGTGTGTGTGTGTGTGTGTGTGTGTGTGTCTGTGTGTGTGTGTGTGTGTGTGTGTGTGTGTGTGTGTGTGCGCGTGTGTGTGTGTGTGTGTGTGTGTGTGTGTGTGTGTGTGTGTGTGTGTGTGTATAAAATACAATAATGTATATAAATGCATGAGGTTCCCAGGTAATCAACAAAAGGCATCAGACTGGCCCTTGTGTCGTTTAAAGATACTTTGTGTTGTTTAGGTTAGGCAAGAGTAGGCCATCTTAGGATGAGGTGTCCTTTGTCTTTTGTGTAGAAGTTGCATATGAGGTGACTGGGGGCTTTCTTACATTTAATTCTATGTTGGAGTTATTTTAGTGTTGTGTAATGGCATAAATGCAGTCGTTAACATATCACATTATGATAAGATGGCGTTTGTCTTTTGTGTGGAAGTTGCATCTGGAATTGTTTAAGTATTGTGTAATGGCATAAACGCAGTCGTAAATGTATTATTCTTATGTGTCTTGGGAGTGTTTTTTTTTCAAATGGGTTAACAACTGGGTGAGACTGGGGAAGTATGAAATCTGATGTCTTGCAGGGAGTGCTTGTTTTGTGATTTGAATGTGCATGTCATTTTTGTGTGTGTGTGAAAATGGTGTAATGCAGAGATGGCAGGATATTGTAGATGATCGAGTAGTAAGTTGCTTATTTTTTCTAGTTCTGCATGATATCCCTGAAGGGTAGGATGCAAGGAATAGGAGTTTTTAGGTCTCTTCATTGAATTAATTATATGCCTATCATTTTCATGTGATATTCATTGGGAAGTACTTTTGTTTCTGGGTGTATATGTTTCATCTGGATAGTTTATATGCATCCAGGTCGTCATTGAACAAATTTGGGTTTAAGAAGGAAATAAGCAATAACTGGTTTACCAACATTATGGTAAACAAATGGAATAAATTTAGTAACCATGTAGTGAGCGTTGAAACAATTGGTTGTTATAAGTGAATATTAGATCATTCTATGTATAACGATGACATGTGGTAAGGGATATGAACTTAAGGCCTCTTGCGCTCTCGTAGATACTTATGTCGTTATGTTCTTATGTCCTGTCTCTGCCTCCTTTGGCACATACTTAGCAGAAGACCAATTTTCTGACAGCTAACTTCAATCCAAAACTCAAACTTGAGTCGATGTGTGGCATTAAGTCCTCATTTACGAAGCTTGCTTTCAGATACAGGAAAGTAGAAAGCTCTTGGGCGTTCTTGACTTGCATGGTGAGACTGACCCATTGGGTAATTTCCATTGTTTCTCAAGGAAATTTCTGGAGTGATGGCAGGCTTTTATCTTCTGTCCAGCCAGCTTGCTTATTAAGAAAGAAGTAGATAACGACACCCTTCGGACATTTTCTCACTCGATTCAGTGAATATTTGCTCCCGGTCATGAGGTGAGAGTTATCCAACTCAACTTTTCTGCC
>NC_134784.1:48897868-48905368 GCF_046742065.1 Oratosquilla oratoria | reverse complement strand
TGTTGATGGAAGCGGAGGCTATCCAAGATAGACTCAACAAGGGCATCAACAGAAAGAAAAGTCCAGAAGACAAAGCCAGGAATTTTGCTGACAAGATGAGGCAGGGAAAGGTGGCGGCTGCCATGAGAACGCTCGCAGGGGAGAATGAAGATCCTGGAGTTCTACCCCTAAACGAGGAAACGATAAAGATCCTGAAAGAAAAACATCCAATAGCAAGACCAGCGAACCTGGACTCTAAATTCAATGGTGACTACCTTCCACCCCACAAGGTAGTTTTTGACAGCATCACAAGAGAAAGGATCTGGAACCTTGCTCTACACACCCAAGGAGCGGCGGGACCATCGGGATTAGATGCGTCTGGATGGAAATGTCTCCTTAGCACCAGCCTATTTGGAACGGCAGCGGTGGGACTGCAGGAGGCCATCGCTGGTTTGGCGAAGAAACTGGCGTCTGAAGACTGTCAGCACCTGGAGGCATACACAGCGTGTAGACTTATCCCACTAGATAAGAAACCTGGCTGTCGCCCGATTGGTATAGGCGAGGTGCTAAGAAGAATAATAGGAAAAGCAATTATGGAAGTCGCGAAGGATGAGGTGCGAGAAGCGGCTGGCAACCTGCAGGTGTGCGCAGGGCAACAGGCGGGTTCTGAGGCTGCAGTCCACGCCATGAGAAAAATATTCGAGGAACCAGACTGCGAAGCAGTCCTATTAGTCGATGCATCAAACGCATTCAACAACTTAAATAGAGAGGCTACCATACACAACATCAAAATTAAATGCCCAGTATTGGCCAAGTATGTGGAGAACACATACAGAGAACCTGCAAACCTATTTGTCACCAGCAGGGCGGAGAAAAAAGAATCAAAAGTGGAGATCATCAAATCAGCGGAAGGCACCACTCAGGGAGACCCGGTGGCCATGGCAATGTATGCGCTCGGTCTTATGCACCTGCAGCAGAAGATACAATATGAGGACACCGGGGTCAAACAGGTAGCATACGCAGATGATCTCACGGGCGCAGGAAAAGTAGCTGACCTAAAAAAGTGGTGGGATCTGGTGTTGGCACACGGCCAGGGCTTAGGTTACATTCCGAATGCAAAGAAATCTGTCCTCATAGTGAAGCCAGAGTACTTTAACAATGCCAGAATCCTCTTTGAGAACAGTGAAGTGAAGGTAACAAAGGAGGGGGAAAGACATCTCGGTGCAGTGATCGGCTCAGAATCCTTTAAAAAGCAATATGTTGAAAAGAAAGTTAACGAATGGGTGGCAGAAGTTAGGATTCTAGCCAACTTTGCAAAGACCGAACCGCAGGCGGCATATGCCGCATTCATATATGGTGTGAAACATAAGTGGAACTACATATTAAGGACGGTACCGAACATCACCGACCTACTAAGACCCCTTGAAGAAACCATCAGAAACGAGCTAATACCGGCCATCACCAACGGACGGACAATAAACGAAGAGGAAAGAAAACTGATGGAACTTCCACCTAGATTGGGAGGGCTAGGTATCACCAACCCGCTAAACCTTGCCGACACAGAACACCGAAACTCCATGAAACTCACGTCCTCATTGACAAACAACATCGTGTCACAAGATCAACGGAAGGAGACTATCATGGAGGAGGTTAGGGAAATTAGAAGAAACATTTCAAAGGGAAGGGAGGAGAGGCAGAAGGAGGAACTTCAAGCACTTCTAGCTCGGCTATCGAATTATATAAAAAGAAAGATAACAATGGCGCAGGAAGTTGGGGCGTCTAATTGGCTGACAGCACTACCAATCAGGGCAAAGGGATTCACCCTAAACAAAAGAGAATTCACGGATGCCATTGCCCTGAGGTATGGATGGCCATTAGGAGGGCTGCCTAACAGATGCTCCTGTGGTGTACAATTTACTACAGACCATGCAATGATATGCAAGCAAGGTGGATTTATTTGCATGCGACACGATGAGGTAAGAGATCTCACTGCCCAAATGCTTCAGGAGGTGTGCAAGGATGTGACTATCGAACCAACATTACTCCCACTAGGAGGGGAGAACTTCAGATACCGCACGTCCAACACATCAGATGAAGCAAGAGTGGATGTCAGCGCAAGAGGTCTCTGGACACGGGACAATTGGCTTTCTTTGACATGCGAATATTTGATCCGATGGCCCCCTGTTACAGCAACCTAACTATTGAGGCATCCCACTCTCGGAACGAGCATGAGAAGATCAGGATGTACGAGGAGCGCATACAGAATGTAGACCAGGGCTCATTCACTCCTATAACCTTTACGACTTCAGGTGGGATGGGTCCTAGAGCAAAGGCATTCTACGCTCGGCTGGCTGAGGTAATGGCTGAAAAGAAACAACAACCAAAAAGCAGCATTGTTTCATGGATGAGATGTAGACTATCATTCTCACTCCTAAGATCAGCCCTCTTGTGCCTGAGAGGTACCAGGTCCCCACCGCCCAAATCAACACATATACAAAACCTGGATTTTGAGCAAACGGTGGTTGACAGTAGGATAAATGAACTCTTGTACTAGGCATTATTAGAAATAAATAAATAAATAAACAAATGAAAGGGTCGTCGACCACAGTCATTGGCGGGAGAGGGGCCAATGAACTGTGTCTGTGGAAGACAGACCCTGCTGCTTCCACCACACAGTTCCAATAGGATGGAGGTCGTATTTTCTAAAAAAAAAAGTAGTAGTAGTAGTAGTAGTAGTAGTAGTAGTAGTAGTAGTAGTAGTAGTAGTAGTAGTAGTAGTAGTAGTAGTAGTAGTAGTAGTAGTAGTAGTAGTAGTAGTAGTAGTAGTAATAGCAGTGGTAGTAGTAGTAGAAGACCGAGCGTGCTTAGATCATGAGCACGTACGCAGCCGGGGTCGTCGACAGCAGCGGCAGCAGCAGCAGCAGAGCACAGGGAAAGGAAAGGGAAAGAGAAGAAAGAAGGAAGGAAGGAAGGAAGGCAACACGCCACACACCCTCCCTCAACCCAACCCAATCCAAACCACCCTTACCTGCCTTCATTCTCATGCCGACCGACCAACTAACTCACAATGCATCCAAACGCCTAATGGAGATGACCGATCTATTAAGAGCATATATAAATTCATCTCCCTACGCCCCGATGGTATTCAAAACGCTAGCTATCCTCCCACACCTTACAGGCCAGAGGACCCACAGAAAATCTAAACACTCAGAGAATGTCCAGGAATTGCAACGGAAGATGGAAAAGTGGGAAAAGGGAGAAGTAGAGCAACTGTTGATGGAAGCTGGGGCTATCCAAGATAGACTCAACAAGGGCATCAACAGAAAGAAAAGTCCAGAAGACAAAGCCAGGAATTTTGCTGACAAGATGAGGCAGGGAAAGGTTGCGGCTGCCATGAGAACGCTCGCGGGGGAGAATGAAGATCCTGGAGCTCTACCCCTAAACGAGGAAACACTAAAGAACCTGAAAGAAAGACATCCAATAGCAAGACCAGCGAACCTGGACTCTTAATTCAATGGTGACTACCTCCCATCCCACGAGGTAGTTTTTGACAGCATCACAAGAGAAAGGATCTGGAACCTTACTCTACTCACCCAAGGAGCGGCGGGACCATCGGGATTAGATACGTCTGGATGGAAATGTCTCCTTAGCACCAGCCTATTTGGAACGGCAGCGGTGGGACTGCAGGAGGCCATCGCTGGTTTGGCGAAGAAACTGGCGACTGAAGAATGTCAGCACCTGGAGGCATACACAGCGTGTAGACTTATTCCGCTAGATAAGAAACCTGGCTGTCGCCCGATTGGTATAGGCGAGGTGCTGAGAATAATAATAGGAAAAGCCATAATGGAAGTCGCGAAGGATGAGGTGCGAGAAGCAGCTGGTAACCAGCAGGCGTGCGCGGGGCAACAGGCGGGTTCCGAGGCTGCAGTCTACGCCATGAGAAAGATATTCGATGAAACAGACTGCGAAGCAGTCCTATTAGTCGATGCATCAAACGCTTTCAACAACTTAAATAGAGAGGCTACCATACACAACATCAAAATTAAATGCCCAGTATTGGCCAAGTATGTGGAGAACACATACAGAGAACCTGCAAACCTATTTGTCACCAACAGGGCGGAGAAGAAAGAAACGAAAGTGGAGATCATCAAATCCGCGGGAGGCACCACTCAGGGGGACCCGGTGGCCAAGGCAATGTACGCGCTTGGTCTTGTGCACCTGCAGCAGAAGATACAATATGAAGACACTAGGGTCAAACAAGTAGCATATGCAGATGATCTCACGGGGGCAGGAAAAGTAGCTGACTTAAAGAAGTGGTGGGATCTGGTGTTGGCATCCGGCCCGGGCTTGGGTTACATTCCGAATGCAAAGAAATCTGTCCTCATAGTGAAGCCAGAGTACTTTAACAATGCCAAAATCCTCTTTGAGAACAGTAAAGTGAAGGTAACAAAAGAAAGGGAAAGACATCTCGGTGCAGTGATCGGCTCCGAATCCTTTAAAAAGCTAAATGATGAAAAGAAAGTTAACGAATGGGTGGCGGAAGTTAGGCTGCTAGCCAACTTTGCAAAGACCGAACCGCAGGCTGCATATGCCGCAGTCATGTATGGTGTGAAACATAAGTGGAACTAAATATTAAGGACGGTACCTAACATCACCAACCTACTAAGATCCCTTGAAGAAACCATCAGACACGAGCTAATACCGGCCATCACCAACGGACGGACAATAAATGAAGAGGAAAGAAAACTTATGGAACTTTCACCCAGAAGGGGAGGGCTAGGCATCTCCAACCCGCTAAACCTTGCCGACACAGAACACCGAAACTCCATGAAACTCACGTCCTCATTGACAAACAACATCGTGTCACAAGATCAACGGAAAGAGACTATCATGGAGGAGGTTAGGGAAATTAGAAGAAACATTTCAAAGGGAAGGGAGGAGAGGCAGAAGGAGGAACTTCAAGCACTTCTAGCTCGGCTATCGAATTATATAAAAAGAAAGATAACAATGGCGCAGGAAGTTGGGGCGTCCAATTGGCTGACAGCACTACCAATCAGGGCAAGAGGATTCACCTTAAACCAAAGAGAATTCACGGATACCATTGTCCTGAGGTATGGATGGCCATTGGGAGGGCTGCCTAACAGATGCTCCTGTGGTGTACAATTTACTTCAGACCATGCGATGATATGCAAGCAGGGTGGATTCATTTGCATGCGACACGATGAGGTAAGAGATTTCACTGCCCAAATGCTTCAGGAGGTGTGCAAGGGTGTGACTATGAAACCAACATTACTCCCACTAGGAGGGGAGAGCTTCAGATACCGCACGTCCAACACATCAGACGAAGCAAGAGTGGATGTCAGCGCAAGAGGTTTCTGGACACGGGGACAATTGGCTTTCTTTGACATGCGAATATTTGATCCGATGGCCCCCTGTTACAGCAGCCTAACTATTGAGGCATCCCACTCCCAGAACGAGTATGAGAAGATCAGGATGTACGAGGAGCGCATACAGAATGTAGACCAGGGCTTATTTACTCCTATAACCTTTACGACTTCAGGTGGGATGGGTTCTAGAGCAAAGGCATTCTACGCTTGGATGGCTGAGGTGATGGCTGAAAAGAAACAACAACCAAAAAGCAGCATTGTTTCATGGATGAAATGTAGACTGTCATTCTCACTCCTAAGATCAGCCCTCCTACGCCTGAGAGGTACCAGGTCCCCACCGCTCAAATCAGCACATATACAAAACCTAGATTTTGAGCAGACGGTGGTTGACAGTAGGATAAATGAACTTTTGTATTAGGCATTATTAAAAAATAAATAGATAAATAAATATATAAATACAAGGGTCGTCGACCACAGTCATTGGCGGGAGAGGGGCCAATAAACTGTGTCTGTGGGAGACAGACCCTGCTGCTTCCATCACACAGTTCCACGAGGATGGAGGTCGTATTTCTATATCAAAAAAGAAAAGAAAGAAAAAAGAAGAAGTAGTAGAAGTAGTACTAGTAGTAGTAGTAGTAGTAGTAGTAGTAGTAGTAGTAGTAGTAGTAGTAGTAGTAGTAGTAGTAGTAGTAGTAGTAGTAGTAGTAGTAGTAGTAGTAGTAGTAGTAGTAGTAGTAGTAGTAGTAGTAGTAGTAGTAGTGGTGGTAGTAGTAGTAGTAGTAGTAGTAGTAGTAGTAGTAGTAGTAGTAGTAGTAGTAGTAGTAGTAGTAGTAGTAGTAGTAGTAGTAGTAGTAGTAGTAGTAGTAGTAGTAAAGGATCTGGAACCTTGCTCTACACACCCAAGGAGCGGCGGGACCATCGGGATTAGATGCGTCTGGATGGAAATGTCTCCTTAGCACCAGCCTATTTGGAACGGCAGCGGTGGGACTGCAGGAGGCCATCGCTGGTTTGGCGAAGAAGCTGGCGTCTGAAGACAGTCAGCACCTGGAGACATACACAGCGTGTAGACTTATTCCGCTAGATAAGAAACCTGGCTGTCGCCCGATTGGTATAGGCGAGGTGCTAAGAATAATAATAGGAAAAGCAATTATGAAAGTCGCGAATGATGAGGTGCGAGAAGCGGCTGGCAACCTGCAGGTGTGCGCAGGGCAACAGGCGGGTTCCGAGGCTGCAGTCCACGCCATGAGAAAAATATTCGAGGAACCAGACTGCGAAGCAGTCCTATTAGTCGATGCATCAAACGCATTCAACAACTTAAATAGAGAGGCTACCATACACAACATCAAAATTAAATGCCCAGTGTTGGCCAAGTATGTGGAGAACACATACAGTGAATCTGCAAACCTATTTGTCACCAGCAGGGCGGAGAAGAAAGAAACGAAAGTGGAGATCATCAAATCCGCGGAAGGCACCACTCAGGGAGACCCGGTGGCCATGGCAATGTATGCGCTCGGTCTTATGCACCTGCAGCAGAAGATACAATATGAGGACACCGGGGTCAAACAAGTAGCATATGCAGATGATCTCACGAGCGCAGGAAAAGTAGCTGACATAAAAAAGTGGTGGGATCTGGTGTTGGCACACGGCCCGGGCTTAGGTTACATTCCGAATGCAAAGAAATCTGTCCTCATAGTGAAGCCAGAGTACTTTAACAATGCCAGAATCCTCTTTGAGAACAGTGAAGTGAAGGTAACAAAGGAGGGGGAAAGACATCTCGGTGCAGTGATCGGCTCAGAATCCTTTAAAAAGCAATATGTTGAAAAGAAAGTTAACGAATGGGTGGCGGAAGTTAGGATTCTAGCCAACTTTGCAAAGACCGAACCGCAGGCGGCATATGCCGCATTCATATATGGTGTGAAACATAAGTGGAACTAAATATTATGGACGGTACGTAACATCACCGACCTACTATGACCCCTTGAAGAAACCATCAGACACGAGCTAATACCGGCCATCACCAACGGACGGACAATAAACGAAGAGGAAAGAAAACTTATGGAACTTCCACCTAGATTGGGAGGGCTAGGTATCTCCAACCCGCTAAACCTTGCCGACACAGAACACCGAAACTCCA
>NC_134784.1:48890368-48892868 GCF_046742065.1 Oratosquilla oratoria | reverse complement strand
ATTGGCTTTCTTTGACATGCGAATATTTGATCCGATGGCCCCCTGTTACAACAACCTAACTATTGAGGCATCTCACTTCCGGAACGAGTATGAGAAGATCAGGATGTACGAAGAGCGTATACAGAATGTAAACCAGGGCTCATTCACTCCTATAACCTTTACCACCTCATGTGGGATGGGTCCTAAACCAAAGGCATTCTACGCTCGGCTGGCAGAGGTAATGGCTGAAAAGAAACAACAACCCAAAAGCAGCATTGTTTCATGGATGAGATGTAGACTGTCATTCTCACTCCTAAGATCAGCCCTCCTATGCCTGAGAGGTACAAGGTCCCCACCGCCCAAATCGGCACATATACAAAACCTAGATTTTGAGCAGACGGTGGTTGACAGTAGGATAAATGAACTTTTGTATTAGGCATTGTTAATAAAAATTAAATCCACAGATAAAAGGGTTGTCGACCACAGTCATTGGCGGGAGAGGGGCCAATGAACTGTGTCTGTGGGAGACAGATCCTGCTGCTTCCACCACACAGTTCCACGAGGATGGAGGTCGTGTTGAATAATAAAAAAAAAAGTAGTAGTAGTAGTAGTAGTAGTAGTAGTAGTAGTAGTAGTAGTAGTAGTAGTAGTAGTAGTAGTAGTAGTAGTAGTAGTAGTAGTAGTAGTAGTAGTAGTAGTAGTAGTAGTAGTAGTAGTAGTAGTAGTAGTAGTAGTAGTAGTAGTAGTAGTAGTTGTAGTAGTAGTAGTAGTAGTAGTAGTAGTAGTAGTAGTAGTAGTAGTAGTAGTAGTAGTAGTAGTAGTAGTAGTAGTAGTAGTAGTAGTAGTAGTAGTAGTAGTAGTAGTAGTAGTAGTGGTAGTAGTAGCTGTTCTAATGGTGGAAGAAATACTAGTAAATTTCATTCATCCATTTGGAAGATTCTTGAATGAACAAAACTTCAATTCATGAAGAGGAGCTATTCATGATTTATGCATGTGTTGAATGACATGGTCTGATGGTAACTTGAATAAAACTTGAGAATGATATCACCGTATCAGAGGTGGTAAGAGCATGCATGGGTTTGGAGTTTATGAGATGTGTGGACAGAAAATACGGAAAGAGCGCATTGGGAGAGTCATAAAGGTGGTGCGTAGGAGCGGAATGTAGTGGACTGACAGCCGAGACATTAGGGATTCCGGCGATGTAGCGAGACTGCTGTAGGAAATATTGTGAGAAATATTTCTTTATCCACAAGTGGAGGCGTTGTGGACCAAATCCGCAATGGAAATGGGAGAGAGAAATTCCAGATGAAATCGTGAGGGTGATTTGAGGAAATGGAGTCGATGCCAAGAATGGAAACTGAATGAATGTGATATCTGGTGGAGGAGCATATACATGTTCTATATGGTTGTTATAGAGAGTCATTATTTTATACAAAGGCTTTCTCGGAGACAGGAGGAAATGGGGTGGCATCATGCTAGGAATGGACTTAGACGGAGTCCTTTCTAGATCTCAAACATCTTTGACAGTGTTAAAAGGAGGAGCTAGAATTTTTTTTAGATATTTATGTCTCCACCCCATACATCGAAAGTTAATGAGAACATATTTAGGTAAGTGGCAAATGTCCTTAACAATAATATACTAATAAGGATGTGATTAAATTCATACTTATCATCTTTATGTACTTATGTCTTTGTTTTTCAATTATCTATTTATTTGTTCATATATCTATTCAATTATTTATCAGCTTTTATTTAACAATTTATTTACATATTCATTTGCTTATTTGTTTATTCATTTATCTATTCAGTTATATAGTCATGTATTCATTTATCTACTTAATTATATATTCATCTATTCATTTATCAATTTATTTATTCATATATTTATCTATCTTTTTATTCATTTATTTATTTTTGTGGCACAAATATATATAAATTTGGTGTCTTCATATAACAGACTAGTTTGAATGAAGAAATGAAAATTTATAATGGGATAGATATATATAATTACTATGATAATCCTTGTGATTATGGCTTCTGAGTAGTCAAAATAGAGTGTCATAACTGTTGTTGGTCCGCGCGGTAGCCCTGTGGCTACCGTGTCAATCTTTTGAAAAGGTGGTCATGAGTTCGTGCTGGGTTCAGACAGCCCTGGCCAGGTGAGGAGGCGGCCAAAAACAAACAAACAAACAAACAAACAAACAAACAAACAAACAAACAAACAAACAAACAAACAAACAAACAAACAAACAAACAAACAAACAAACAAACAAACAAACAAACAAACAAACAAACAAACAAACAAACAAACAAACAAACAAACAAACAAACAAACAAACAAACAAACAAACAAACAAACACATTAGTAATTAAATCAATCAATCAATCAATCAATCAATCAATCAATCAATAAAAACAGCGAACTACCGCAGCTGACGGGTTTCTCACCTCCCACCGCGTGTGAATGATTTGGTGATTTTGTTCTTTTTTTTCTGCAAATTAGATTTTACTGATAATTAAA
>NC_134784.1:48875368-48880368 GCF_046742065.1 Oratosquilla oratoria | reverse complement strand
CCTCTGAAACTGCTACACTCACACTTGTTCCCCTTTCCCTTGTAAAGTGGAACTATACAGGCCCTCCTCCAGTCCTCCGGTACTCTATCTTCCCTTAAAGAAACATTAGATAACCTCACCAGCCAGTCCACCATAACTGTACCTCCTTTTTTTCAGACATTCTGCATGGCATCCACTCCAACCCAGGTGCCTTACCTGCCCTCATCATCTTATCAGCTGCTTTCACTTCATCTTTTCCTATTTCTCTTCCATTTTCCTCACTCATCACGGTCATTTTCTTAGCGCTTCCCACTACAACTACCTTTCCCTCCCTATCCTCCTTCACATTTAGCAACTCCCTAGAATACCTTACCCACCTTCCTCTCACTGCCTTCTCTTCCATTATCATCTCTCCATCTGCATCTTTTCCCTTTTCTTCTCTACTTGATTCGCCTCCTCTTCCTCTTATATATATGTATATATATATATATATATGTATATGTATATATATATTTATATATATATGTATATATATATATATGTATATATATACATATGTATATTTATATATATA
Organism: Oratosquilla oratoria; assembly: GCF_046742065.1. Classification (NCBI taxonomy): domain Eukaryota; kingdom Metazoa; phylum Arthropoda; class Malacostraca; order Stomatopoda; family Squillidae; genus Oratosquilla; species Oratosquilla oratoria. The sequence continues at coordinate 48,879,815 of NC_134784.1, read as the reverse complement.
TGAATATATATATATACATATATATATATATATATATATATATATATATATATATATACAAAGAGTTTTTTCCTCCTTATATGGGAGGTAGCCAGGTCAAAGGTACGCACTTACTCCCACCCATTCTACCCCCATACACGACATTTTCCCTAATCTCGTCCTAGCTTCTCTTGGATGACGGGTCATACCTGTATCCCGTCGACTGCCTTGGGTCAGAAGCAATGTAGTAAGACACAGTACATCCATAGCAAAGCTGCTTCATTATTTCGCCGACCGCGTTTTCTCTGTCCCATTCGTGCATAAAAAGAGAAGACGGGGCGCGTAAATATATTCACACATAAGCGCCCCCTAACGACCATCCCTCTCTCATCCCCTCCCTTGTGTAACAGTATCATCTATACACAGTCAATCCCAATCATCCCTATTTCCTGTCCCTCCTTTCCTTGCTCAGCAGACATTACCCTCTTTCTCAACGCCCCATTCACCCCATCCATCCAACTATTCCTCGGTCACCCCCTTATATTCAATCCATGTACAGTATTTCTGCCTTCCACACCTTTTTCTTTTTTACTAATCTTTCATTACTCATTCTTTCCATGCGCCCCAACCATCTCAATAATCTTTCATCATCCCTATCTGCCAATCTCCTTTTCCATTATCACTCTCTTCCTTACCTCCACATTTCTCACATTATACAACATAGTAGTCCATATTAGACTTCTCAAACATTTCATCTCAAACACATCTAAACTTTTCCTCTCTGGCTTTCTTAAATTCCAAGCTCTGGCTAGCCGAAGATCAATTTCCGAGTTATAAACTCACGAAGTTCAATTAGCTCAGTCGGTAGAACTCTGGCCAAGCGTCAAGCAAGGCCCCGGTTCGAGTCCCGGGGCGACCGTCAGAAAATATTTGGGTTGACATACGCCGTCATATGAATATATATACATATTCATATACATACATATATATATATATATATATATATATATGTTTATAACTTATGAAAAATACTGTAGAACAACTATTCAGTCATCTGAAAATATATCATGGCAAATAATGTTGTGGAAAATTGTGAAAAAGATGCAACATATATTTTGTTTAACTGTAATGAAAAGGGTTGGGGTCACTTTTGGAAATGGTCGTTCTGTTCAACTCACTTAAAGGTTTGGGAACTTGAACATACTCTCATACTCACAAAAATGCTCATAATAATATTTTTCTCAAGTGAATAATAATTCTTGTTGACACTTTTGACATTTCAAGTTTTTTTTTCATATGACCTAGTAATTGAGTTGTAGAAAATTATTGTAGAAGCATTTGCGTGTAATAGACCCTGAAATATTGAGTTGAATAAACGACTTTGCAAAATGCTGTGACCCTATATTGTTTGTAAGATGTTTTCCTATTGTTTTTTCTTGACTTATCCCTGGATAGTTTGTATACATAAAGGGTGACTTCGATGCTAAAGAGAAGCGTATCTTGCAAAGTCGTCTGTAAATGTAATTTTACAAAGACAACTAAACTCACGATCATATTCTAATTCAACGAATTCCATACTCATTTAAACCTAGCTCAACAAGTCTAACCTAAAGTGATAAAAATTAATGTTCATTAGATCAACATCCCCAACCTACTCTACTACATCGACAACTCCCTGGACATACAAAACCTGTAACTACTCTAGGGTGTGGTTGGGCACAGATCGGCACCAATAAATCGAGTCAGATGACTACTATTATCCTACTCGCGATGGAGACCGCAACCATCGTCACCACTTTCATCAGGTTTCTGGGATGACAATTAAATGCAACATTCACCATGGCCTCGACAAACGATCTTTACTGTCTCTTCTCTACTTGCCCCTCACACACACGTAAAAAAAAAGAAAAAAAAAGACAAACACACAAACAAACACACAGTTGTTGGCCATCTTAGTGAAAGAATGTCCCTACTCCAACCGCAGTGACAGCTTCAACGGAATTAAGCAACAATGATATGCCTGCACTAAATGTATTTGGGAACTGTAGCCAACGAATACGGGGTTCAGTAGAACAATTGGAAAGCAATTTAGTGTAAAGTGAAAAATGGAAGTTAGGTAAACTCTGAGTTCACGAAAATGCAGACCATGGATAGCAATAATGATTTGATTCTGGCATTAAACAGTAATGGGATAGATACTATAGTATACATGTTGGTAAGATAAGTACTATAGCCCAGCCAAGAACAAGACTATGATTTAAATAATGATGAGCGAAGTGAAAAATATGAGAAGGACAAAGGAGACTGGGTGAATTTGATAAAGAAATATCCCTTGGAGTAGAAATAAAGATTTTGGGTTACCAATTATGCGATATGAATAATGTAAAAGAAAACATAATTATTGGGTTTGACCAATTATAAGGGAAGTAAGGAAAGAGAAAGGAAGAAATATGAGATATAAATAAACAATAACGTAGCCAAAGAAGTCAAAGAAATGATCAGGGAGAGAAAATAATAAACTTAATGTATAAAGATGCATTGAGAGGGATAAGTTCAGTTAAAATGAAACGGAAAAAGAGAAGCGAAAATAAAGTTGTGGAAAAGAAGATGATAAAGAAATTCAAGAAAAAAAAAAACGCGAGAAATACGCGAAGTCAGACGCCTGGGAGGGAACAAAGACTTGATGATTGAAAACATCGAACAAAGTAAAACTGAATCACAAGATAGGAGAGAGAGAGAGAACGAGAGAGAGAAAGAACGAGAGAGAGAAAGAACGAGAGAGAGAGAGAGAGAGAGAGAGAGAGAGAGAGAGAGAGAGAGAGAGAGAGAGAGAGAGAGAGAGAGAGAGAGAGAGAGAGAGAGAGAGAGAGAGAGAGAGAGAGAGAGAGAGAGAGAGAGAGAGAGAGAGAGAGAGAGAGAGAGAGAGAGAGAGAGAGAGAGAGAGAGAGAGAGAGAGAGAGAGAGAGAGAGAGAGAGAGAGAGAGAGAGAGAGAGAGAGAGAGAGAGAGAGAGAGAGAGAGAGAGAGAGAGAGAGAGAGAGAGAGAGAGAGAGAGAGAGAGAGAGAGAGAGAGAGAGAGAGAGAGAGAGATCGCACGAAAACTAGAACAATAGAATGGTCAAAGGAACAAAATCTGTTAATAATGGGAAACCAAAAGATGAGATAAAGGAATGAAAATTAATATATCAGGAGTAATTGACATACATCAAAGTTGTTTTGTAGATTTGGTAATGGCAAACTGAGGCACAGAGAATTAATCATCTTGTTGAAAGTAGAGAGAATAGTCAATGGACATGCAAAAACACTTGTTAATTAATGAATAAGTTTACAGTCTATGTTCATCAAAGAAAGTTATTCTGATAAAAGGGGAGGAGTAACTACAATGGAATTGCAAGAAGTACAAAAGACACGGGCGAACATTCATGAAATGATTGTATGTTTATTGTGCACTGTAAATTAGGCATTCTATCTATCGATACACCAAAAGCTTCTTTCCCTTTACAATGAAGGTAGCCAGCTAAGGCATCCACCCATCTCACAGCCATCCATCACCTTTGTCACCTTTCCATATGGCCGTAAGAACAATACACATTGTTTATAACCACATAATCAACGCAGTTATAGCCTCTTTGCTATGGTGATTAGATCTACAGCGTCCATTAACTCCTTCAACAGTGTGACGTCCTCTGCAGGATTTATTTTTATTTAGATCTTAAGAAAGCAGCTCTGCTGAGAGAACATCTCCGCACTGAAGAAATTGACAGAATACAACTCTCGATGACGCACCGCACTGACGTCATGATTTAACGGTCGCTGATCAGAAGTTCGTTATAGACCCATTCTAAACCCGGCTTCGACATATATCTAGACAGTCTGAATTGATTCATGAAATGGGATCAGACAATCAGACTTGAGAGGGGATTTCTTGCATTCAGAGCACTTTTTTCTTGTTTTAGCTAAACCTGAAATGACCCACGAAATGTGACCAGACAATCATACCTCACTCATTTTTTTCTTATGCCCAAACAATCCCAGTATTTTTTCATCAGTCCTATGTGCCAGCTCCCTTTCCACCCCTACTCTCCTCCTCACCTTCCCATTTCTCATAATATCCATCCTCTTAAAGCCCTACCATACTTCTCAAATATTTCATATAAAGAAAAGAAAAAAAAATCTTCTTTACCTCTCATTCCAAGTGACTGTCTCATACAGCGTCCTAAGTACAAACATTCCTAAATTTCATCTGTTCTGTTTTATCACTCTCACTCTGCATTTAATAATGTTTCGATTTCTATCTTACATATAGAATATCTTCCCACATAGAGCGAGTCTTCGCTCAGCCTGATTAATACTTTAACCTTTACAAATAATTACATCTACGTGACCATGTTTCTCTCCCTTTTGTCTGATCAGTTCCTTTCATTTATAGACTTGTATGTTTCTCTTCTCTCTATTTCTTCCCTTTTGGT
>NC_134784.1:48855368-48870368 GCF_046742065.1 Oratosquilla oratoria | reverse complement strand
ATTTTCATCTGACGTTTTGTTCCACGTCTATTTTTATTACATTCACTCCACACACGACAATTTCCACAATATCTATCACACAGGTACTCGCCGTAGCGGCATATTATTTATTTGCTTTTTTTTTAAGAGAAATATATTTAATATTCAATATTCAGTCTTACAAACTGCGGGCTTTTATGGATCTGGAAAAGGCGTATGACAGGGTAGACAGGAAGGCACTATGGGAGGTTCTGCAGATATATGGGATAGGAAGAAAGCTGTTAAGAGCGGTCAAGAGTTTTTACGAGAATAGTAGAGCTTGTGTCAGGATTAGAAATGGAGAGAGTGAGTGGTTTGAGGTAAAGGTGGGACTTCGTCAGGAATGTGTTATGTCGCCCTGGCTGTTCAATTCATACATGAATGGGGTGGTGCGAGAGGTGAATGCAAGGGTAGTGGGTCAGGGATTGGAGATGCTTAAAGAAAAAGGTAAAAAGTAGGAGATATGCCAGTTGTTGTTTGCTGACGACACTGCGCTTGTAGCAGGATCAGAGGAGGGATTGAGGAATTTAGTGACAGACTTTGGGAAGGTGTGTGAAAGAAGGAAGTTGATGATAAGTGAGGGTAAAAGTAAGGTGATGAGATGTATAAGAGGAGAGAGTGGTAGCAGGCTGAAAGTGAGCATTAAGGGAGAGAGACTGGAGAAAGTAGATAGTTTTAGATACTTGGGTGCGAATGTGGCAGGAAAGGGAGGAGTGGGGTGGAGGTAGAATGTAGATTGAGAGAAGCGAGTAAATGCCTTGGTGGATTGAAAAGTGTAATGAGAAATAGACATTTGGGAATGGATGCTAAGAGGAGATTGTATGAAGGAGTGATTGTACCGACATCACAGTATGGGGCAGAGACATGGAGCATAAGAGAGGAAGAAAGAAGGAGTTTGAATGTGTTTGAGATGAAATGCCTGAGAAGTTTGATAGGGGTTACTAGGCTAGATAAAGTGAGAAATGAGGGGGGTGAGGAGGAGAACAGGGGTAGAAAGGGAGTTGGGAGATAGGGTTGATGAAAGAGTATTGGGATGGTTTGGACACATGGAAAGATTGAGTGAAGAAAGATTAGTAAAAGAGGTGTGGAAAGCAGAGGTGGAAGGTGTGAACATGAGGGGGTGTCCTAGGATGAGATGGATGGATGGGGAAAAAGGGGCATTGGGAAAGAGGGAAATGTCTGTTGAGGAAGGACGAGAGAGGACAGAAGAGAGGGGTGAATGAAGAATGGTTGTATATGGATGATGCTGTGATGCATGAGGGGGGAGTGGTTGAGGGATAGGGGTGGGGGAGTATGTATGAGAAATAAATTGACGCAGCCCGAAAGGATTTTTCCCTGTCTTCAACTTTTCTGTATGAGGGGACGGAGAGGGGGGGTTATTGAATTAATGAAGTGGCCTTGCTGTGAATGTACTTTGTCTTGCGACACTGCTTCTGACCCGTCATCCAGGAGGTGACAAGATAAGAGGGAGAGAAGAGGGTTGAGGGGAGTGGAGTATGTAGAGGATGGAATGGGTGGGAGTGGTTTCTATATCTTGTCTTTTGGCTACTTCCCGTGTAAGGGGGAAAAAGCCTTTGGTATATGTATGTATGTATGTATGTATGTATGTATGTATGTATGTATGTATGTATGTATGTATGTATGTATGTATGTATGTATGTATGTATGTATGTATGTATGTATGTATGTATGTATGTATGTGTGTATGTGTGTATGTATGTATGTATGTATGTATGTATGTATGTATGTATGTATGTATGTATGTATGTATGTATGTATGTATGTATGTATGTATGTATGTATGTATGTATGTACAAACTGCACTATTTAAAGAGCATGATACATTAATCTCTTTTCTACTATCTAACCTACATCTATATATATTACTTCACATCTCCGTTATCTTGTCTGCTATTGTTATGTTCTAAACATATTTTACTTGGGCTAAAACTAGACAATTTTATTTAGATGTTGGGCGCTGGTTCAGCTAATGCCATCAATATAGATGCGCCTTCTAGAGACTATAGATACATTATTTTTGTTGAAGATATATGTTTTTTTCACCAGAGGATGTGTGGATCACCGCACAGAAATATCATAATGAAAAAAATATCCACATGTTTTATTGATTTGATTAGGCTTAAGCTCATATGGTTTTATTTTGGTGTGAGAACGTTCCTGTAGTGAAAAGATCATACCTGTTCTTATTAATCCCTTTTACCCGGTGACGGATTTTATAGGTCATATTTCGGCTAATGCTAAAATATTCAATTTGTTAAAGGAAGCATGAATGTCGTCCATGGGTAATAATTATATCTGTTGGATTACGATCGTGTCTTGTAATATTTCGGTCTGATCGTAAGCAGATTCCGGTAGGTGACAGCTTCTGATGCACCTAAACACCTACGTAAGAATATAAGAATGGAGGACACTGCAAGAGACCATAAGGCCTACACTAAACAGTACCATGCCATCCTTATCCATAAAGTTATCTAAGCTCTTCTTAGAACAAACAATTGTTTCAGTGCTCACTGCATGGTTACTAAATCTACTAATTTTGTTAACCAATGTGCTAGTAACACAAGTCTTGCCCATTTCCTTATTAAATCTAAATTTGTCAATTCTAAATCCATTAGTACGAGTCCTGTTCTGTTGTCTTAGAATAATGGCCTTGCTTGCATCACCTTTGTTAAAGCCCTTTACTTATTTGAATACTTCCAGACATAAGTTAATCCCGTGTTATCAAAACCTAATACACCGATGTACTTCACTGGGACTCCATGTCACTATTAGGCCCTAATAAGAATGTGTCCAAAACCATTCAACACGCTGCTCTAATTTATGGAGTCTGTTCTGCCTAGAACAAGAGATTATTTGTAACATAGGAGGAATTTTCTGGTTTGAGGTTGGTCTCGACCGAGTGAGAATTCTCTTCAGGAAGGAAACTAGATCTTTGGCTGAATAATTGAAATATTTTTGCAAATATTGTAGAAGAGGTGAGGAGCCTACTCCAGAAGGCGCGTAGCTGCGGTCGAAGCCGTCACCTTTGCTTTATGAGCTTAGACTGTTGGGTTACCCTCTGGAATCGGAGGAAAGTGCGGGATTCAAACCCACAACTAAGCGGATGTGAGACCAGGACCCCTGCGACAACGTTACCAACGTATGATACGAATAAAATTACTTTTGTTAGCAAAATTGTATCAGAGTAGCAGCAGATGCATTTACATATTTCCGATATATCGAAGTCAGCTTCGCGTATCTACAATGGCGTGCTACCATTTTGTGGAGGTAACTCTATATAGTAAAGTTCACTCACTTATCTTATTTACCTCCAACTTCTGCAGTTCATTTCAAATCTCATCATCAGAGACATTCATAACTCAATGGAAATTAATCCTGATTTCTACAACTTCCCCAATATCACTTCAAATAAGATTATTGAATAGCTAGCCAATGCTGTTTTGCAAGGTGAGATATATAAGGTCTCTTACATTTCCTGGAAAGTCGACACATATAACATGTTTGATGAACTACAAAATGGAGTACTTGCAAGTCTTCTATTCTCTCTCTTTTTTTTTTTTCGTCCTTCCATGTAGATTTCGTATTCCTTATCTAAGGATGAAATACAGGATAAAAAAAGAATATTATCTGGTGGTATTTTGCTAAAAAATCTGAATTTCTTAGTGTACGAAAGGCACGCAATGAACGTCAGGATTGATTACTCTTTTGAGTGACTTATTGACTAGTCTCACATCCAAGAGCTTTCTTCATACGAATCTGTTAGGATGGGTAATATCTTAAAAAAAAAAAAAAATCGTGTTTTCCGATCAGTGTTACAACAAACAGTGAATTTCTGTTTTCTCTCTATGCTGGGGGCATCTTTCCCCGTTAGTAATTATAATATAATTCCTTTCGATAAGGATCTAAGATAAAAAAAAGTTTCAGAGTTTGTCAAATGAACTCTAATATTCTTGTAACGGATTCTCCAAACATTAGAGAAAATAAAAGTATATATCTGGGAGACTAGTTATGCAAAAGGAATTAAAATTCCCGTTTGAAGACAAGAAAATGAACAAAACACTTTAGGTAATAAAATGAGTACGTAGTGAAAGCCCTTCATATAATATTTGATCAGTACAAGTGGCACAAGCCATGAAATAACTAAGTTAATTTCAACGGAAGATATTTCCTAGGTTATGTAACACACACACGCACACACACACACACACACACACACACACACACACACACACACACACACACACACACACACACACACACACACACACACACACACACACACACACACACACACACACACACACACACACACACACACACACACACACACACACACACACACACACACACACACACACACACACACACACACACACACACACACACACACACACACACACACACACACACACACACACACATGCCTATTGCTTTCATGACGTTTGTGATTTCGAGATCAATGTCGAAGTGGCTAAAGGTGATGACAGACTACGAGTTTTGCTCAAAGATCTTTTCCCGCAATACAAGTCAAAGGAAAGAGAGCTGAGCGAGCAAAGAATGAGAGAAGGTAAGGACGAGGATAAAGGTGTGAATTAGGCTGATTCTGATGGCATGGATGAGGATAAAGATGCGAACGAAAATGTGGAGGTAAAAACATAAAATAAAAGGAGTAAGAAAAAACATGATAGGAATGATTATGTGAAATCAGAAAGAAACAGGAGAGAAAATGAGATGAAGGAGAAAGAAGTGAAAATAGGTCAAAGGAAACATAAACGAAGAAGAAAGAGGCTGAGGAGAAGGAAGTGGATATATGCATATATATATGTATGTATATATATTCATATATATATATATATATACATATAAATATGTATATATATATATATGTATATATATATATATATATGTATATATATATATATATATATACATATATATATATATACATTATAGTTCTTTAGGATTCTAAAAGGAATTGACAACATCAAAGTGAATGAGAATCTGACAAGATATAATAGTATCAAACTGTCAGGTAATAAATTTAATTTGGAAGTAGGTACAGACAACTTCACCAGCCGTGTAGTTAATGAATGGAATAAACTTCCTGCAGAGGCAGTGCATTGTAGTTTATTTTGAAGTTTTAAGATTCGTTTAGATAATAACTTAAGGAAGATGCTGTAATGCCTTCTATCTATTTCATATTATTTGTTTGTTGTCATTTGTCTGTTTGTTTATTATTTCCTTGATTACCATTTATAGTTAATAAGTCGGTAGACACTGGTTTTGGACCTATTGCTTAGGGGCAGGGAAATGTTGTTCCTGTTTTCAAAAAAGGAGATAAATCGTCTATATGCAACTACAGGCCAATTAGTATGACATTAGTTATAGGTAAAATGCTCGAATCGATAATAGTTAATAGACTCAGAAAACACATCGAGAGACACATTTTGATTTGTGCCACACAGCATAGTTTCTGCAATGGTAATTTATGTGTGACTAATCATCTATCCTTTTACACTAAAGTATATAAGGCGTCAGATAACAATGATAGTTACGATGTTATTTACCTTGACTTTAGCAAAGCGATCGGCAAGGTGCCTCACCAAAAAACTACTAAATAAAATCGAAGACCATGGCATAGGAGGAAAAGTGTTAGAATGTATTAGAGCTTGGATCAGTGACAGAAAACAGTGGATAACCATAATTTGTGTAAAATCCAAATGGGGAGTGTTTCTACGAGGTCCTCCAGGACTCGGTTTTGGGTTCCTTATTGTTAATTATATACGTGAACAACTTGGGCAATGATATTAATGGTAATGTTAGTAAGTTTGCGTACGACACTAAACCAGAACGCTTAATTAGGCCAGAAGAGATCTCGAGATTATGCAGGATGATCTTCACAAATTGTTCACATGGTAGGTAAAATAACAAATGGACTTCAATATCTCAAAGTGCAGCGTGTTAAACGTAGGGCTACACAACCCCTAAAATAGATATAGCTTAGATAACACGTTTTTAGAGAAAAATGAGTACGAGAGACTTGGAAGATCTAGTGAGTCCTGACCTTAAATCCAGGAAATAGTGCATTAGCGCCAGGAATAAAGCTAACAGAGCATTAGATTTCATTGTTAAGACGGTTACGAATAGAAGTGCAGAGGTAATTATCAAACTCTATCTAGCGTTAGTTAGACCCATCCTTGACTATGTGGCACAGTTTTGGTCTCCATCTTATAGAATGGACATCAATTCACTAGAATCAGTACAGAGGAGAATGACCAAAATGATACATGAGCTCAGAAATTTACCTTACGAAGAGAGGCTTAGGCATCTTAACTTACACTCTGGAAAGACGCAGAGTGCGGGGTGATTTAATAGAGGTGTTCAAGTGGATCAAAGGCTTTAACAAGATTGATGCACACAAGGTCGTCATATTAAGACAATTGGGCAGGACTCGCAGTAATGGATTTAAACTGGACAAATTTAGATTTAAGAAAGAAATAAGCAAGAAATGGTTTACTAATAGGGTGGTCAACGAATGGAATAGACTTAATAAACATGTAGTGAGCGCTAAAACTATCAGTTGTTTTAAGAAACGGTTGGACGACTTTATGGACGGGAATGATAGGTTGTAATAGACACGGAACTGCCTAGTGTAGGACATTTGGTCTCTTGCAGTCTCCTTTATTTTTATGTTCTTATGTTCTTAAATATTGAATATATGTTGCATTACGAGTATTGGGTTTTTCTCATAACTGAGCCCACTTTTGGCCTCTTCATTAAATTTTGATTTTTCTTTTTGGTTCAGCGTCGTAAAAACGTACCAATAGCACCAAAATGTATCCATATGATACTTCCGTATCTTGGTGGGCTTGTGATCTGGAGCTATTATCCACCGGATGAGAGTTCAGAACTTATACATAGGCCCATCTATAGGTAATGCTGTGACCTTAAGCACACACACACACCAAATACTTGCCCACCATATTTCGAGTGCCAGTTCGCAGTCTAATGAGTGTGAAGTTTTTAGCCGTGGGTGGGACTCGAACTCGGATTGCTGAACTAGAGGTCGAGCGCGGTACTCCCACACCATCGAGCAGTATATTTGTGTATATGTGTGTGTGTGCGTGTGTGTGTGTGTGTGTGTGTGTGTGTGTGTGTGTGTGTGTGTGTGTGTGTGTGTGTGTGTGTGTGTGTGTGTGTGTGTGTGTGTGTGTGTGTGTGTGTGTGTGTGTGTGTGTGTGTGTGTGTGTGTGTGTGTGTGTGTATGTGTGTGTGTGTGTGTGTGTGTGTGTGTGTGTGTGTGTGTGTGTGTGTGTGTGTGTGTGTGTGTGTGTGTGTGTGTGTGTGTGTGTGTGTGTGTGTGTGTGTGTGTGTGTGTGTGTGTGTGTGTGTGTTATTCCTCAACCACACAAGGCTCGTACTCCTATGATTAATCTTGAGATGCATGCAGTGTGCAGTATTCCCTCACAAATGACAAAATATATGTGTCATATGAAAAAGGCAAATTTTTTGTTAATGCGTGCAATGGCTTTCATCAAGCTCCCAAAATAAAGAGCTTTAGTATTCTTTTTTTTCCAGAGGAACTACAGAGCGCCAGATTTGTCCGTGCACAAAGACCATGACTCTGTCTGGGGCCTACTAGCCTAGGCTCACAATTTGTTTAACTTCTTCTATTTAACGATGCTCCTCACGTGAATATATTTATTTGTCGTTAGCCAGAAAAAAATATTCAAAGCTGGTCACTTCAGTGGTTTCTCCACACACGAATTGCATGAAATATCAGGTGAGCCTTTCAAAGGATTTAAAACGATCCATCATAGAGAAGGAACGTAATACAAGCATAAGAACACTACATACATTTTAATATTCGAAACAATTACTCGAACAAATGAAGATCTTTTACGGATTATGAAAAGATAAATAATTGGGGGAGACAGACAAAGGTGGGAAAAGACGAGAGGAAGTAAAGAACCAGATCGGTGTTATAGGGAGAGAGAAAAGACAAAATCGTAGAGAAAATTATATTTCTAGATTAAAAAGCAAAAATTTCAAGCAAACTACATTGCGACCATTGAGGACGAAGATCTGAAAGTATTAGAAGTGGATTCTGAAAAAAAAAAAAAAACGTATTACAGTGATATGCGTTGTTGAAAACAAATAAACAAAGACACTACGTACAGCACAAATGGTGGAAATGAAGGGAAATGCAAAAATAGCGTCATTGTGTTAACAAGAAAGTAAAAAGCAGAGAGAGGGAGACGGAGGTGAGAAGTAAAAACAGCTGAGAGGGAGTAAGAATGATCAAACAATAAAATCTTGCTGCAGGAAAGGAAGAGAAGGTGCAACACGAAACAAAAGAAAGGTTAGAAAACATGAAGTAAGAATGAAGGGAAAGGTTGTGTATTAAAGGCAGAGTGTGTTAAATATCAGAAAGGGGGGATATAGGTCAAACAGGATAGTTAGACCATGGAAGTTATAGAATTTTAGTAATAATGATAACAAATATAAGGATAAAGAAGACAGAAAAGGCAAACAAGAAAAGTAAGATGGTAAAAAGAAAAAGAAGAATAAAGGAAGGACGAAGAAGATGAAAACAATGAACACGAAGACGATGAAAGAAACGGAGAGGAACAAAAAATGAAGAATACGGGGACAAAAATTACAATGAAGAAGATGATGACGAAAACGAATATGACGCACAAAAACAAAGAAGAAAACGAAAAAACAAGAAAACGGAGAAAACAAAAATGACGAAAATGAAGAAAACAAAATGACGAAGAAAACGAAGAAGACAATGAAGACAACGAAGAAGACAAAGAAGAACATTAAAAGAAAGATATGGAAGGGGTAGAAGGGACAGAAAAAGGAGGAGAAGGAGAAAGAGGAGAAAAAATAAGTAGTAGAAAGAGGAAGAAGAGGAAGAGAAGTAAGTGGGGAGGAGGAACATGACGGGAGAGAGCAGGAGATGGAGGAGGAGGAAGAGGAGGAGGTAGAGACGATTATTATGACGCATGAGGTACCGCAAAAGATATATACAAGGAAAGGTTTGGGGAAGAGAAAAACGGAAATAATGAGGTTGGGATAATGATAATGCCAATTATTATTCAGACGGCAATAACAATAAGAAGGACAACGCAGACAATATCGACATCCAAAATATATCACATTTAACGGAGGCATTAAGGGAAAAACGAAACAGACGACGACGACGACGACGACGACGACGACGACGACGACGACGACGACGACGACGACGACGACGACGACGACGACGACGACGACGACGACGACGACGACGACGACGACGACGACGACGACGACGACGACGACGACGACGACGACGACGACGACGACGACGACGACGACGACGACGACGACGACGACGACGACGACGACGACGACGACGACGACGACGACGACGACGACGACGACGACGACGACGACGACGACGACGACGACGACGACGACGACGACGACGACGACGACGACGACGACGACGACGACGACGACGACGACGACGACGACTAATATGATGCTAGTGATAATGATAATGACAACGCCGACAACTATGGTGATAGGGATGATTACAATGAAATTCTTGTCCATAAAGCGATGGAAGTAAAAAAAAAAAAAAAAAAAAAAAAAAAAATAACGAAGGAAAGGGAGGGAGGGAGCAACGGATAAGAGAAATCTTTAGTTAAACTCAGCAAGATGTAAAAACACAGTGGCTATAAGAACTAAGAGAAAAAAGAAGAAATGTGAGATACATTGTTTACATGAACGGATAAATGAATAGAGAAATGCATAAGTAAATAGTCAAGTAAATGAATGAGTAAATAAAAAAATTAATTAGACAAATGAATAGCTGAATGAATAAATAAGGATATTTTTTCATAAATAGATTAATAAATGAATAAAGAATGAATAAACAAATAAATTAATAAATAAATAAGTAAATATCAACAGGACAGTAATGGCGGCTTTAGTCGAAGCTGTTCTTACAGTTCCTAGGAGAAATACAATAAACCCCTTCACTGTGGCAATGCCATGTGCTAGTTATGAACAAGTTAATAATGCTATAAGATCTTACTCGGCTGAGGCCCACTCCTACAGCAACAGGGCATCTCGATCACCATCGATCGAGGCGCTCCTATATTTCCCTGAATAAAGTGTCTAGAATGAAGCAAAAGAAGAGTCACCGTGCCTACGGGATTGATGACGATCTCCAGACTTCCCGAGCCAAAAGAGATGGAGGAAGGAGATAGGGAGGGATGGAATAGAGTGAGAAGGATGGATAGATAGATAGATAGATAGATAGATAGATAGATAGATAGATAGATAGATAGATAGATAGATAGATAGAGAGAGAGAGAGAGAGAGAGAGAGAGAGAGAGAGAGAGAGAGAGAGAGAGAGAGAGAGAGACACACACACACACACACACACACACACACACACACACACACACACACACACACACACACACACACACACACACACACACACACACACACACACACACACACACACACACACACACACACACACACACACACACACACACACACACACACACACACACACACACACACACACACACACACACACACACACACACACACACACACACACACACACACACACACACGCTCACACACACGCTCACACACACACACACACACACACACACACACACACACACACACACACACACACACACACACACACACACACACACACACACACACACACACACACACACACACACACACACACACACACACACACACACACACACACACACACACACACACACACACACATACACACGCTCACACGCACACACAAACATACACACACACAGAAAAATGGGTGGGTGAGAATAAATGGACAATGGAAATTAGCATGAGGAAGAACAGAACAAACTACTCATTACAAATACATTTTCGAACTGTCGTACATTTATTGCAATAGGATCTTGCGACCATTCATTGGTCACACCACTACTCTTATTTGTCATGAATATAATTTCCCTCAACAGGTATCCAGCCATATTTAAATCAATATCTTCTATCACATGCGTTACGGTAGTCACGAGGGAAAGGATTTAGAGAAGATGGAAAGACGAAATGATAAGCGAGCGTGCGGGAGAGAGTGGAGAGGAAGGAGATGGAAATGAGGGAAATCCATGAACAGGGATGTTCTATTGTGGAAAGAACAAAGAGGTAAGATGATCACAAGGAATAGGGAAGAAACGAAAGAAAAAGAAACAGAGGGAAGACAAAAAGAATAGAGATAAGGAACTCCAGAAGCTTGCGCTGGCAAGGAGGAAAATGGGAGGTAAAAGAGCAGGATGAGGAGAAAGAGGGCTTGAAGACGGTGAGGAGAAAAGGATGGGGTGGCGACTGCGACCTCGCCTGAATCTATGCGAGAATTAGTTGCATATCGTTTCCGTCTGGGCTGCAGGAGGCGAGCGAGTAAATTGAACGAGCCCCCGTCGGCGTGCAAGCAGCGATAACGAGCCCTGCGAACGAGCAGAGGGAAACAAGAAAGGAAAACAAAAGGAGGGAAGGAGGGAAGGAGAGAGGGAGAGGAGAGGAGAGGAGAGGAGAGGAGAGGAGAGGAGAGGAGAGGAGAGGAGAGGAGAGGAGAGGAGAGGAGAGGAGAGGAGAGGAGAGGAGAGGAGAGGAGAGGAGAGGAGAGGAGAGGAGAGGAGAGGGAGAGAAGGAGAGAAGGTGAGGAGAGGAGGGGAGAGGAGAGAAGGAGAGAAGGAGAGAAGGAGAGAAGGAGAGGAGAGAAGGAGAGAAGGAGAGAAGGAGAGAAGGAGAGAAGGAGAGAAGGAGAGAAGGAGAGAAGGAGAGAAGGAGAGAAGGAGAGAAGGAGAGAAGGAGAGAAGGAGAGAAGGAGAGAAGGAGAGAAGAAGAGAAAGGGAGAAGGAGAGAGGGTGAGAAGAAGAAAAAGAGAGAAGGAGAGAAGGAGAGAAGGAGAGAAGGAGAGAAGGAGAGAAGGAGAGAAGGAGAGAAGGAGAGAAGGAGAGAAGGAGAGAAGGAGAGAAGGAGAGAAGGAGAGAAGGAGAGAAGGAGAGAAGGAGAGAAGGAGAGAGGAAGAGAAGGAGAGAAGGAGAGAAGGAGAGAAGGAGAGAAGGAGAGAAGGAGAGAAGGAGAGAAGGAGAAAAGGAGAGAAGGAGAGAAGGAGAGAAGGAGAGAAGGAGAGAAGGAGAGAAGGAGAGAAGGAGAGAAGGAGAGAAGGAGAGAAGGAGAGAAGGAGAGAAGGAGAGAAGGAGAGAAGGAGAGAAGGAGAGAAGGAGAGAAGGAGAGAAGGAGAGGAGAGAAGGAGAGAAGGAGAGAAGGAGAGAAGGAGAGAAGGAGAGAAGGAGAGAAGGAGAGAAGGAGAGAAGGAGAGAAGGAGAGAAGGAGAGAAGGAGAGAAGGAGAGAAGGAGAGAAGGAGAGAAGGAGAGAAGGAAAGAAGGAAAGAAGGTGAGAAAGAGAGAAGTGGAGAAGGAGAGAAGAAGAGAAGGAGAGAAGTAGGGAAGGAAAATAGGAGAAAAGGAGAGAAGGAGCGAAAAGAGAACAGCGGGAAACAAGAAAGGAAAGCAAAGGTAAGAAAGGATAGAGGAAGGAGAGTTGGAGCGAAGGGAAGAAATAGAAAGAAAGAAAGATGGAAGGAAGAAACGACAGAAGGAAGAATAGAGATAAAATGAAAAGTCTAAGGGATGGATTAAAAAAAGATAAAAAAAAAAGTCAAGAAATGCAGAAAGAAGTTGTGAAATCTTGACAGAAGGAAGGAAGAAGATGGAGAAAGACATCGACACAGAGGGAGGGAGGGAGTAAAAGAATGAAGAAAAATAAGAAAATAAAGTAAGGTAAAATAAAGAAAAAATGAAGGAACAAAGGAAGGAAGAAAGTAAGAAAATAAAGAAGAAAGGAAATAAGAAGGGAAAGTAGGAAGGGAAGAAGAGTAGGATGGAAGAAGGAGAGAAGAAAAAAGTGAAAGAAAACGGAAGGAAAGATGGTAGCAAAAAAAAAAAAAGAATGAGTAATAAGAAAAATAGATGAAAGAAGAAACGAAGGAAGAATGGACTCAAAAAGAAAGAAAAAAAAAAGAATGATTAATAATAAAAATAGATGAAAGAAGAAACGAAGGAAGAATGGACTCAAAAAGAAAGAAAAAATAAATAAAGAAAGAAAAAAAAAAGAAAGAAAGAAAGAAAGAAAGAAAGAAAGAAAGAAAGAAAGAAAGAAAGAAAGAAAGAAAGAAAGAAAAAAGAAAAAGAAGAAAAAAGAAAGAAAGAAAGAAAACAAAAAAGAAAGAAAGAAAGAAAGAAAGAAAGAAAGAAAGAAAGAAAGAAAGAAGGAAATATGGAATATATGAATGAAGAAAACAATAATGGATAGGAGATAGGAAGCAAGATGAGAAGGAAAGAAGGAAGGACGAAAGTAAGGAAAGGTGGAAGGGAAGAAAAAAGGGGAGAAAGAAGAAAAAAACGGGAATAACTAACGACGGAGAGAAAAAAAATGAAGGAAGGAAATAAGATAAGAAAGGAAGATAATAAAGATGGAAAAGAAGACATGAAAGGAAGATGAAGAAGGGAACAAAGAAAATAAAGAAGTATGCGAGGGAGAGAGGATGAAAGAGAAAGAGGGAAAAACAGGGAAGAGAGATGTGAGGTAAAAAGAAAAGTATGTCAGGAGGGAAGGAAAAATAAGGAAGGGAGGGAAGAGAAAAGAAAGGAAGCAAGGAAGGAAAAAAGGGAAGGAAGGAAACATGCAAGAAAAATGGAGGAACAGAGGGAGAAAAGACAGGAAGGAAGAAAAAACGAAGAAGAGAAGTGAGGGAGTAAGGAAAATAAGGAGTAACAAATAAAAAAAGATAAAGGAAGAAAAAGGAATGGGGTGGTGGAAATCAATAGAAGGAAGTAACGAAAAGAAGGAGGTAAGAATAAAGAAGGAGGGAGAGAAGGTAAAGAAATGAAGGATGTAAATAAAAAAAGAAAGTAAAAAGGAAGGAATAAGAAAATAAAGAATGGAAGAGAAGAAGGAAGGATGTGAAGGACGTAAATAGGAAATAGAGAAAGGCTGGAAGAAAGGACAGTAGGGCGGGAGAAAGAAATGAATGAATTAGGAAAGAAGGAAGGAAGAAAATGAAGGTAGAATGAAAGGACGAGAAAAAGGTATACAGGAAGTACGGAGGGAGGGAAGAAAAGAAAGAAGAGACAAAGAAGATAAAGAAAGTGGGTAAGAAAGGAGGGGAGGAAGGTGGGAGCGAAGATGGGAATGTAAGAATAATAAAGACAGAAAAAGGAAAAGAGGAAAAGAGAGAAGTAGTAAACGAAAGACAAAGGACAGGATAGCAGTAAAGAGATGAGGAAAAGAGAGGAAGGACAGCGGGAGAAAAAAAGAAGAGATGAAGAGGAGAGAAAGGTGGAAAAGGACAAATGGAAAAGAGAAAAATTTAAAATGGTGAAAGAAAGAAAGAGGAGGTAGCATGATGATGGAATAGATAAAAAAGAAACAAAAATTAAGAGGTTAAGTGTGAAAGAGGAAACGAGGAGATAAAGGAAATAGAAGAAGGAACGAAGGAAGATGTGAAGGGCGTTAAAAAGGGAGGAGGCAAGCAGGGGAGGGTGGAAGGAGGAGGAGTGAAAGAGTGAAAGAGTGGATAATGAAATAGGGGAATGAGGGAATGATGGAATGAAGGAATAAGGGAATGAGGGAATTAGGGAATGAATGAATGATGGAAAGAGAGAATGATGGAATGAAGGAGCGAGTGAATGAGAGAATGAAGGAATGGAGGAATAGGGGGTTGGAAGAATGAGAGAATGAGAGAATGAGAGAATAAGAGAATGAGAGAATGAGAGAATGAGACGATGAGAGAATGAGAGAATGAGAGAATGAGAGAATGAGAGAATGAGTGAATGAGAGAATGAGAGAATGAGAGAATGAGAGAATGAGGGAATGAGAGA
>NC_134784.1:48842868-48845368 GCF_046742065.1 Oratosquilla oratoria | reverse complement strand
GTAAAGAGATAAGGAGGAGGAGAGGAACATATGCATAGTAAGAAACAGACAGTGTAGGAAGTAAGGAAAGAACAATAGAGGCAGGAAGAAGGGAATGTGTGAGGGAGGGGAATGAAGAAGGTAAGAATGGAGAAAGGAAGGAAATAATGAAGGAAGGAAGGACGGAAGAAGGAAAGTAGTGAAGGAAGAAGTTAGCAACGAAGGAAAAAAGAATAAAAGAAGAATGGAAGAAAGGAAGGAAGAAGAGAAAAGAGCAAGGAAGAGGAATTGAAAGAAGGAAGGGAGAAGAAAAAAATATTAAAGGAAAGAAGGAAGAAAGGAGGGAAAGAAGAAGAAAGTAAGAAAGAAAAATTGGGGAAGGAGGAGAATGTGAAAAGAAAGAGGGAAGGGAGGAAGAAAAAAGGAAAAAAGGAAGGAATGGAGGAAGAAAGGAAGATACAAGGAAGGAAAAAGGAAGGAAGGAAGAAAGGAAGATACAAGGAAGGAAAAAGGAAGGAAGGAAGGAAGGAAGGAAGGAAGGAAGGAAAGAAGGAAGGAAAGAAGGAAGGAAAGAAGGAAGAAAAGAAGGAAGGAAAGAAGGAAGGAAAGAATAAAAGATGAAAGCTATAAAGAAAAGAAAGAAGGAAGAACTGAATGAAAGAACAAACAAAAGAATAAAATGAAAAAAAATGGAACGGAAAAAAATGAGGGTGAAAAAGTACTAATACAAAATAACGAAAATAAAAAACCAAATGCGGTAAGTGGAACTGTAAAAAGAAAAGAAGAATAAATGAGGGAAGAAAAGATAGACAGTAAGTGTGTGTGTGTGTGTGTGTGTGTGTGTGTGTGTGTGTGTGTGTGTGTGTGTGTGTGTGTGTGTGTGTGTGTGTGTGTGTGTGTGTGTGTGTGTGTGTGTGTGTGTGTGTGTGTGTGTGTGTGTGTGTGCGTGCGTGTGTGCGTGTGTGCGTGTGTGCGTGTGTGCGTGTGTGTGTGTTTGCGTGCGTGTCCGCCCGCGGAACTTTTACGATAGAGGAGGTTATGGACGCGATATATGAATTGGAATTTCTTTCCCTCGAAAGAGCAGTGAAACCCTACGAAGCTGTGACACCTTTCATTATATGATCTTCACTATATGATCATACTCCAGCTAAAATCAAACAATTTCATTCGAGTGAATTGCTGTTACTGTACTGCATGGATTAAACCTTTCCTTTTAACATGGAGACGCCATTTACTGAAATTATTTGAGGCGATTTACAAAGGGATCGGGCAGAAATGTATCTTAGCAGAATCCATAGATATTGTTCTTGTTAGCTTAAGAAATGCAAGGTCTCAAGATGGAGAGGTCAGAATTACTTCTCGTAAATCTCTAAATCGTCTTCGTATCAATTTAAATAAAGCCAGATTATTTCTCATCGGAGGAGCGTACCCAGGAATGAAGATGTTCAGCATTGTGAACGTCACCCATTACTTTAACTAGAATTTTGTATATGGAATAAAGATATCTATGTCTGATAGGGCCACTTGTTTTTTCTTTTTAGAGCACCGCAGCGTGAAAGTTAACTTAAAAAAAATATATATATATATATACACGGAGGAGAATTTTACCTTATCCACTTGCCTACAATATGACCTAAGAAAAGACAGAACAGGCAATGGAGGTCCCATATGACAATGGCATGGGGCTTCAAATCAATATATGTTATCTGGCATATCTTTTCATCTACAGGAGATAAATGAACATAATGTAACTAAAGATTCACAAGGTAATATTCTCTTTAATACATTTAGAAAATGTGCAATGACCAAATGAATGAAAAGAACAATATCAAAAGAAGACGAGACTCTAACTAGGTTAAGGTTACTGCTAGCCCTTTGTAGTTAATTCATCAAAGAACATGCACTCCATAATAAGAGATCACGCACAATTGAATTACATTTCAATGAAGTCAACAGATGAGTCGCATAGACAAGGAGCTATTTCAGAAAGACAATTCTTTTTAGGTTTAAGAAAAATATTTCTTCATCCTGTATATTGAAAGTAATTGAGCTAAACGAGTGAAATAGAAAATATGGATTTTGATGTAAACTTTTACAAAACGAGGGCATAAAAGCTTGTATCAAATTACATTTCAATGAAGTCAACAGATGAGTCGCATAGACAAGGAGCTATTTCAGAAAGACAATTCTTTTTAGGTTTAAGAAAAATATTTCGTCATCGTGTACATTGAAAGTAATTGAGCTAAACGAGTGGAGTAGAAAAGATGAATTTTGATGTAAACTTTTACAAAACGAGGGCATAAAAGCTTGTATTAAATTTTTGCTTGAGAGGTAATCGAAAATAAAAATGATATAAAAGAAGGTACAAGAGAGGAAAAAAAAAAAAATTCAAACGCGACAAATACCGACAGTTTCGGTAGAGAAAGAAGAAAAAACAAAACTTAGTTGTAATGAAAAAGGGTTAAGAATTGATACCTAACAAGGCTAGAAGAGGTAGAAGGAACTATGTGAAAGGTATGCT
>NC_134784.1:48832868-48835368 GCF_046742065.1 Oratosquilla oratoria | reverse complement strand
AAGGTAATGAGATAGTGATCGAAGTTGGATGGAATACCCTCATGTACAGTTAGGTTAATTAATTTGTTAACTCCTCTAACTTTCCTCCATCGTTAACTTTCGTACAACATAATACGGAACAAAATGCACAACTGCATATAATAACTATATTCTGGCTATAATGTTCCACTTGGGGTGGAAATTAGTAAATGCAATTGAATATGCCAATGTAAGTTGGAAATAAGGAAAGTTAACGAATATAAAGTAGAACGATGGAAATACGAATGAGAAGGCTCACGGTTTTCTTAATTTATTGGTACATATGTGAAGACATTCAAGACCATTTTCTTTTGCATTGGATTTTGACGTATTGATCTATCATTCCTGACCAATTAAAAAAGAGTAAAAGAAACATTTGCAGTTTTCAAAAAACGGAAAAAGGAAGAATAGCATTTTACCATCAGAAATGCAAAACAGAAAAGGCTCATACACATGGATAAAAAAAAAAAAAAATCAATGCACAAATTGTACGAAGATATGAGGTTTATCCAAAATTTGTCTACTGAAGTAAATTAACCCTTCGATACCCAAAGAAGTTTCAGTCACCTGAAAAAAATCCTTCCGAAGATATCAAGAATACAAATATTGCAATAAGACACATAAAGTAAAATCAAGCATCGGTATCAAGGAAGTAGTGCGCACACAAACACAAGGAAATAACCATACAGCAATGTATGTCTCTATTAGATTATCACTCATCAACGAGAATCATAAGTAATTTTCTGGGAGAGTGGCGTCAACCCACAGCGCTTATTTGCATCTTTCTGAAAGTGTTGGGAACTCGTTAAACTTGAGCGAGTGTTTCAGTGTGAGGTTATTCAAAGAGGAATACTACGAGTTTGTACAATGGTGTAGGGTTTCCATGGCTGACAGATCATCTACAGTATACTAATCAATATTCTTTTACTGTATGCATTTACTAATAATTTTATTTGTCTATTATTTTCTTCATAGTTTATCTATTTATTTGTTTTATTTACCCATCTGTTCATTTATTTACTTATATATTTACTTATTTATTTCTCTATTTTTTCTATTTATTTCTCTATTCATTTATTCATTTATTTATTTATTTATTTATTTATTTATTCATTCATTTATTAATTAATTAATTAATTAATTAATTAATTTATTCATTCATTTATTTATTTATCTATTTATTCATACAATTATCTATTTATTTATTAATTTTCCACTGGATTTGTGTTAGGGTAATGTCACAACAATACGCGGGACAAAGGACAATGCATGCAGTAGAAGACAATACGAGAGCTGCTTGCCTGGCATGTGGTAGGTATGAAACGAGTTTAGCCATCATCAACAGACGTTCCTGATTAACTCCTTGGTTGTGCTGAAGCACCTTCAGGTGAAGAAACTCGTTTGATTCTATCAGACATGAAATCTTCACTATGCGTCATCGCTGTAAAAGGTTAATCGCCGCGTTCGTGTCCCACAATCTGAATAAAATCATTTGGTGAAATTTTCGATTGACTTGTTAAACGCTTCAACATGAGACTATACTTTAAAACATCTGTTGGCCCAATGTCACATGTGTTTATTCAACCGAGGGAAGGACTTGAAAATAAACGGGGTCTCGATAGATCGGGGTCTTCTTGTCCAGAGTCTACTGCACGGCTGAAAAGATACATACATTTCCTCATTAAGCTACCCAGAACAAAAATAAATAATACATATAATTATGAAATATATATATATATATATATATATATATATATATATATATATATATATATATATATATATATATATATATATATATATATATATATATATATATATAATGCTAAAACATATGTAAGCCCTTCTGTCTAAACAAGCAATGCCTTCCTTTTCTTGGTATTATAATACAACGAAGCTTAGACTCTAATTTTTTCTTTCCATAAAGAAGCTGAAGGACTGCAACAATAAAGACTCTCTTTGCGAAGAAAATGGAGCGCTTCATCTCATGTTTGACGTCGTTCTCCCGAAGGACGGCGGTTGAACGCTTGAGAAATCTTTTCAAATGTAAAAGGAACTTGCTTTACAAAGAAGAGATCTTTTTCTCCTTCAAAACTGGGAGCTGACGGATGCAGCCCCATTGATATGTCGAATTTTAGCCCCTTTCAACACGGTGATATGATATGTAGATTGTGTTCTCTTTTAAAACAAATAATTTTGTACAATGATAAGTCGACTGGAGTCTTGACTGATTGAGATTTCCTATAGTTATCAACCAAAGTGATTGAAGCTCTCTGCCCAGAAAACACTTCGTCAAGCATCTTCCTTTGCTGAAGTGGTTGATCTTTTAATTGATCACGTCCATGTTCCATCGAATGCTTTTCAACGATCGGCAGAAGACGTATGTATTTGTTGCCATTTTTTTATTTCTTTTAGTGGTACCTGGCAGATAGTATCAATATCTGATTTTAGAAAGTGTTATCCTACAGACAATACACCATAA
>NC_134784.1:48825368-48827868 GCF_046742065.1 Oratosquilla oratoria | reverse complement strand
TGTATGTATGTATGTATGTATGTATGTATGTATGTATGTATGCATGTATGTATGTATGTATGTATGTATGTATGTATGTATGTATGTATGTATGTATGTATGTATGTATGTATGTATGTATGCATGTATGTATGTATGTATGTATGTCAATGTGTATGTATGTATGTATGTATGTATGTATGTATGTATGTATGTATGTATGTATGTATGTATGTATGTATGTATGTATGTATGTATGTATGTATGTATGTATGTATGTATGTATGTATGTATGTATGTATGCATGTGTGTATGTATGTACGTATGTATGTATGTAAATACATTGTTGAATAAACAAAAATCCTTATTAAGTTTTCTGGAATTCTAGTAGTGATGTTGATATTTATTTCAGAAACTGAGGGAGAGGATTCATAAAATCCCAACAATCTTTGTATGCGTTCTTTCTGTCCCGTAGCAATATCGATATAATGTTCTTTTATGTTGTGTCGTATAATCTGTAGACTAGAGTTGACACGCTGGAAATATATGCAGTGTTTAAGAACGAGAGAGAGAACTCTGTTTGGAAAATAAATTACAAATGAGCACTTGTCTCCTGCTCGTTACTGTTTAAAAAGTGGTTGTAGGGACTTGATTGCCATGCTAAAAAAAAAAAAAAAAAAAAATCAACACATTTAAAAAGAAGGCCAAACTAGAGAAACTGGAGCACTCCATCCTACAGCTCGATGAACAAAACACCATCACCTTTAACCACGATCTCCAGGAGCCACGACGAATAACAAGCACCAGAGAGGCAATAGGTACCGCAGCGTACACCATAATTACCCACCCCCATCTCTCTGTCTCTCTCTCTCTCTCTCTCTCTCTCTCTCTCTCTCTCTCTCTCTCTCTCTCTCTCTCTCTCTCTCTCTCTCTCTTTCTCTCTAATTGTACGTACATAAAATTAATTGCAGTAGTAAACGATTCCTAATGAATGCCCTTTGGTCCCTAACGAGGTGTAATAAAGAAAAAAAAATCTACCCAAACAAAAAATAAACATATATGATAACCAACTGACAGTCATTATAAAGTATCACTTAAGTGTATGTCAAACGCAATATCAAAACTTCAAGTGATACTACATTCCATCGTCTTTACGGGTTATATTTTTCATTATCCACACTACTTGTGAAATTGCTCTGACCTATTACAAAATTAAAACTACACTATGACAATTTCCGGTCATTATTGCTCTCTTGATAATCACTGCTTTTTTTGCTTTTTTCTTTTAATCCAGGTGTCATCAATTTCCACTGTAATGCATAACAATATAAGGTTTTCCCATAGTCTCCATATTCATAAGGAAAATAAATTCATATATTTATGGTGGTTCTCGTATAACTTGGGAATCCTGATACACCTTTCTTAATCAGCAAATATTCTTAAAGATATTTCGAGAACCACATTGAAACAGTACACTCCAGATATATGCGATCTAATATTCTATGTATATGGTTGACGGGAGATGCACTTCGAGCTCTCAGACATAGAAACATAGTTCCTGACTCTGTGGAAGGTATGCAGTGATTAATGATTTGAGATCGCTACTGATAACTACATGAATATTCTTTCTAATTCTTATTTTGATTAAAGATATTCCAAATAATTCATAGTCATGTTTAGTAATTTAAAGTTCCTACTAATAATTTCACGAAAATTATTCTCCATTTTGATTAAGAAATTCCGAATAAATTAGTCATTATTTTTTCCCTTTCTCTCTCACTCTATTTCTCTTCCATCAATCTCACTCTCTTTCAGCCTTTCTCTCCTTCTGTCTCTTTCTTTTTATCTTTAGTACTCTTTTCGTCTCTCATCCTCCTTTTTCTACTCTTTCCTCCGCATATCTGCCTCTTTCTTTCTTTCCCTTCTTCTCAGTCGCTCTTTCTACCTCTCTTCTTCTCCATCTTTGTCCTTCTTTAACCCCTCTCTCTCTTTATCTATCTATCTATCTATCTATCTATCTATCTATCTATCTATCTATCTATCTATCTATCTATCTATCTATCTATCTATCTATCTACCTACATCTATCTATCTGCCTATCTGTCTGTCTATCTATCTATCTATCTATCTATCTATCTATCTATCTATCTATCTATCTATCTATCTATCTATCTATCTATCTATCTATCTATCTATCTATCTATCTATCTATCTATCTATCTATCTATCTATCTATCTATCTATCTATCTATCTATATCTATCTATCTATCTATCTATCTATCTATCTATCTATATATCTATCTGTCTATCTATCTATCTATCTATCTCATTGTTTTTCCCTCATAAACACATTTTTGTCCCTCTGCCTTTTATTTATTTTTTTTCCATATCAATACAAATTTTCCCAAACTTTCCCCTACCCCACCCCCTTTCCTTTCTCCATCCTAAACTGTCTAACTGTCTATCTATCTATCTATATATCTATATCTACCTATCTATCTATCTACCTTATGTTTTTTT
>NC_134784.1:48810368-48812868 GCF_046742065.1 Oratosquilla oratoria | reverse complement strand
TAGTTAATGTACACCGCAGACCATCAAGTGACATTAACCCAGGTGTATATAAGTTGCCATGTTTAGATTGTGATACTGTTTATTGGGGACAAACTGGAAGAGATTTGGCAACCAGAATTAAAGAGCATAAAAATTCTGTAAAATATGGTCAACAAAGTTCCGCGGTATTTCAGCACATTGCCAATAAAGATCACTGCATGCATTGGGATGCTGCTGAAATAATTTATAAATCAACATGTAGCTTCAAAAGGAAAATAATTGAGTCTTCCCTGATAAAATATTTCCCTAATTTCAACATATCAAATGGTCAGTGGTCACCTGACTGCATTACTACCTCAGCAGTCAACCAAGTGCTACCTCACTTACTCCAAGGTCACAAAACCCCACGCGACCTGCGGAGCATCGTTCACGTAACCTGAGCTTGTTCCTTTTCCACCTCACATTTTTGTATATAAGCTTATGCCTTCCACTATGTATTCATTCTGCTTTAGAGGGTCACAGTTAGTGATCGAAATATACAGAACGTTCGACATTAGTGTCTTCTTTTTCCGACTGTGGGATAAAAAGTTTATATATATATATATATATATATATATATATATATATATATATATACATATATTCATGTATATATATATAATATATATATATCATGTATATAACTGTATTCATGTATATATATATATATATATATATATATATATATATGCCATAAATACACTAGGAAAATTAAACTAACGAAGCAGAGCGCTTTCGTATAATTACATCTTCAACACTGAAGATGTTGTCATACGAAAGCGCTGTGCTTTGTTAGTTTACTTTTTCTAGTGGTTACTTACGCATATATATATATATATATATATATATATATATATATATATATATATATATATATATATATATATATATGTGTGTGTGTGTGTGTGTGTGTGTGTGTGTGTGTGTGTGTGTGTATGTATATATATATATATACTATGTATATATATGTGTGTATATATATATATATATATATATATATGTTTGTGTGTGTGTGTGTGTGTGTGTGCGTGTGTGTGTGTGTGTGTGTGTGTGTGTGTGTGTGTGTGTGTGTGTGTGTGTGTGTGTGTGTGTGTGTGTGTGTGTGTGTGTGTGTGTGTGTGTGTGTGTGTGTGTGTGTGTGTGTGTGTGTGTGTGTGTGTGTGTGAAATATTTTCCTTCTACAATTATATCATAAACTATGTTCTTTCATTTATTAAATCTACATCGATCCACATCTCATACTGAAGGATACCATATCACACACACATAAAAAACTACAGTATCAGTAAAAAATTCAGGGGTCATATACAACACCTCACTAACATTCACATAACATAGTCAATACATTACTCTAGACTACATGTACTGGAAACCCATAGCTCTCCACAATTTGGTCACAAACATCAGACTGCCCCATAATACACTCAGGACAGAAATCTTATCGTGTTTTTTAAACTTGATGAATTTTTACCTTGTTGCATTTTACCTGTATCCACTCATGTGGGTGCAGAGAGAGCTAGCAGATAGGGTTGAACAAAAAATATTGGGATGGCTCGGGAATACTGAAATAAAAATGAGTGAAAAAAGTGTGGAGGGGAGAAAAAGATGGATTGTACTTAATGGAAAAAACAAAAAATGAGATAAATGGACAGAGTGAAGGGGCTCTATGTAAAAGAAATATTTAGCAAGGAAGAGAAAGACCAAAATGATAAATAAGTACAGAGAGTGGGTACAAAGGGACGAATAAATTATATGGCTTGAAGGGGTTTCTTGTCTGTTTTGTATATTTTTCAACTTGATGAGGGGAAGGGAGGGGGAGTTCACCATGCAATCATGCAGAAGAGTAAACTAACTTTAGCTGTCAGATCTTGCCGTGGAGGTGCTGGCTTGTTGCACTGCCTCTGACAGGAGCAGTGTGACGGGAAATAGATATGGACCTTCATCCATGAGATGCTAAGATGTGAGGAAAGATGAATGGCTGTGGGGGTTGAGTGTAGAGTAGTTGTATACTTTGATTTGGCCATCCCCATTATATATTGGAAAGGTCCCTTTGGTATACGTATGTTTATGTATATTTTACATAATTATCATATACAAGAAAGTAGTTTCACACAAGGTCCCATTTTATTTCTCCAACTGTCATACTTTGTTTCAAATTTGCTTATAGGTTTAGTTTGGACTATATTAACATCCAAGCTATTCCATTAGTTGATGCAATTGTATAGAAATTTGTTTGTCTTGATATCTTTTAGATATCAGTTTATATTTTTCCCATGACTTATTGCAGATTGAGATTAATTCATGCTTAATACCTTCCATGCAAAATAGAACGTATCCTCTTACTGTCTTCTGGCTACTGCCTGACAGTGAATAGTTTGTTGGTATCACAAGGAGGATATTTATCTCAATCACCATCGCAATTCAATCTCAATAATCTTGTGCGAAAATCAAGCATTAAACTCAGCATCCTACTACCACGAAG
>NC_134784.1:48797868-48805368 GCF_046742065.1 Oratosquilla oratoria | reverse complement strand
CCTAGATGATGGCGAATCTATTTTGTAACAAGAAACCATTATTCCTTGAATAATTAAAGAGCGCATAGATAAGTGGTTCCCAGACTTTTTCCTGTTATTTCCTCGTACAACAAGTCCAACTATGCAGATTTCACCCTTCATAGCATAACACATTCTGACTCTTTACTACGAGTAATTTATTCTGAAAAATGCATAAATATACTGATAAACAAATAGTTACATAGTAAATTACACTGCCCATCTGCAACAGGCATACTCTCTCTCTCTCTCTCTCTCTCTCTCTCTCTCTCTCTCTCTCTCTCTCTCTCTCTCTCTCTCTCTCTCTCTCTCTCTCTCTCTCTCTCTCTCTCTCTCTCTCTCTCTCTCTCTCTCTCTCTCTCTCTCTCTCTCTCTCTCTCTCTCTCTCTCTCTCTCTCTCTCTCTCTCTCTCTCTCTCTCTCTCTCTCTCTCTCTCTCTCTCTCTCTCTCTCTCTCTCTCTCTCTCTCTTTCAGGCATGAGAAAATTCATCTGAGACTTTTTTGTTGCTAGTAGACAGTGTAATTATTTCCGCCCTAGTAGCTTCAAAATTCACTCAGTTTAGGAAATGCTAATCTAGATCAACACACGAAAAAATGTCACGCATATAAGAGTTGTATTCTGCCTAACGCACGAAAACCCACCAGGCACAGTAATGACATTCCTGAACTTAGGAAAGAGTTACGTTTTGAACTTCCGTTCGTAACTCGAATTGTTTATAAGTCATTATTCAACATAATTTTAAAGGCACTCTAGTCTACATGCATATGTTAGTATGATATGAAACCAATACATGTTTTCTTGTCCTAAAACACATTACTAAATATACGTAAAATAAAAACAAATTGTAATACTAATATTTTGATGTTGGATTTCTTACCTTTGAAATTTGTAAATTAGGCTTGAGGCTTCGTTAGTATGTCTGAAAGTTCGTAGACCAAATGCTCGTAAGTAGAGGGGCTTTTGTACCTCGAGTGATCTAATGAGGAATGTCGTCGCTTTTTAATAATTCATACATGCTACCGTCAGACAATCTTCTTCACCACGTAAAAATCTCCACTCTTCAGACCCCCAAATATATGTATATATATGTATATATATATTATATATATATATATATACATGTATATATATATGTATGTATATATATATATGTATATGTATATATACATGTATATATATATGTATGTATATATATATATGTATATATAATATATATATATATATATATATATATATATATATATATATAACAAATTAAAAATGCGTTTGAACTTTTCTATCTCCGTGGAAATAATAGTGCGTAAAAAAGTTCCAACGCATTTTTATTATATATATATATATATATATATATATATATATATATATATATATATATATATATATATATATATGTATATATGTATATATTCAATAAATAAAAAATGCGTTGGAACCCTTCTATCTCCGTGGAAATAATAGTGCGTAAAAAAGGGTCTTCCCAATCACTATATCCACGACCCTCCATTATTAAACCGCAGCCATTCATTATATCACCTCTGCAGCCTACCATCATTATCCATCACTACAATATCATCGCAACCGGTCACATTATCTTTAAAATTTATCATCCTATATTCACAGCACAGCATTACCTGTAGTCGAACTACAATATTAATACCCCTCATAAAAAAAAATGGATTTTATATGACAAAAAATAAATACATAAGATGAAATAAAATCTTAAAGTATAGAAATTGCAACTTCAACAGTGGTAAAATAAATTCTCTAAGGGGAATAGTGAAGCAGACTTCACCAAAACTGATTCCAGCATCTCTAACTTTACAGCATATCTAGTTTAACCACGTCTCCGGTAACCTTGCCAGTCATGGGAACATATGAACATACAAATGAAGGAGACTGCAAGAGATTGTAATGCCTACACTAGGCAGTTCCAAGTCCTTTACCACCTGTCATTTCTATTCATAAAGTTATCTAACCTTCTCTTAAAACAACGAATTGCTTCAGCACCTACTACAAGGTTACTAAGTCTATTCCAATCGTTAACCACACTATTGGGAAATCAAATTTTGCCTACCTCCTTTTTTAAACCAAAATTTTGCCCAGTCTAAATCCATTACTATGTTGTCTTAACTGATGACCTTGTCTGCTCTACCCATTTCAATACCTCTATATATAAAATCTTAAACAGATTACGCCAGCCAATTCTATTTATCAAGTTACCGACTCAGGACTGAACGAGTAAAATTCTACCTATCTATGTATCTATCTATCTATACATACATATATATATATATATATATATATATATATATATATATATATATATATATATGCGGAAAAACTACCAAGGAAAAATATAAACTGATGACCAAGCGCTTTCGTCTATTCAGACATCCTCAGGGGTCATCTCGGTATCCCGCCCAACCCTCTGAGTCAGAAAACAATGCAACAAGACACAGCACATTCACATGAAGGCCACTTCACTTAATTGGCGACCCCTGTCTCCTTTCCCTCATGCAGAAAAATAGAAGACGGGGAGAAATTCCTTCGTGCTGCGTCAGAATATCATTCACAAATAACCACTCCCTAACGCCCCCATTCCCCACCCACTCCTTTCCATGAATCACAGTATTATCTATACACAGCCATTCTCCACTCATCCCTATATTCTGCCTTCTCCCTCCTTTGCTCAACAGACATCTCCCTCTTTCTTAATGTCCATTTCACTCTATCCATCCATCTCATCATCGGTCGTCCCCTCTTGTTCTCTACAATTACCTCTGCCTTCCATACCTTTACTAATATTTCTTCATTCATTCTTTCCACATGTCCAAAAAACCTTCCAGTATCCTCTCATTAATCCCTATCTGCCATCTCCTTTTCTACTCACGTTATTCTTCTCAGCTCTTCGTTTTTCACTCTATCCAATCTTGAAACCCCTACCATGCTTCTCAGACTTTTCATGTCAAACACATTTAAACTTTTATCTTCTGCCTCTCTTAAATTCTGAATCTCTACACCATATAATTGTGTTGGCTTGATCACCCCTGCATATAATCTCGTCTTTGCATCCACTCCCAAATGCTTATTTCTCATGACACTCTCTAATCCCCCAACGTGTTTATTTGCTACAATTCACCTCCATCTCCATTCCTCCCTTTCCTGCCACATGTTACCCCAAGTACCTTAGGCTATCCACTTTCTCCAGCCTCTATCATTTAAGACTTACTTCCAAATTGCTGCCATCCTCTCTCTTTATACAACTTATCCTCTTAATTCCACCCATGTCTATCTTTAACTTGTGACCCTGCCACAAGTGCACTGTAATCCGCAAACAACTACTGGCTCACCTCCCACTTCTCTCTATTTTCCTTAACCATCTCCAATCCCCTGCTCATTACCCTTATAATTACCTCCCGCACTACCCCATTCATGTATACATTGAACAGCCATGGCGACATGACACATCCTTGACGCAGGTTCATCTTTACTTCAAACACCTCGCTCTCTCCATCTCTAATTCTAACATAGGCCCTACTACTCTCGTAAAAAGTCTTACCTTTCCTTAACAGTTCCCCTCAATCTCACAATGTCTTCTGGTTTACCTGTCATAAGCCTTAAGCCTTTTTCAAATCCATAAAGGAACCGCCAAAAATTATATTTGGCTAAAGTTTTCTTACATATCTGTCTTACCACAAAAAATTGTTCCACGCAACCCCTACCTTTTCTAAACCCACATTATTCCTCACCAATTACTCCTTCTGTTCCTCTCCTAATCGTCTCAATCAAAACCTTCCTGTAAGCCTTCCCAACTACACTCAGCAAGCTGGTCCCTCTGAAACTACTATATTCCCATTATTCCCATTTTCTTTTGTAATGCAGAATTAAACAGACACTCCTCCAGTCCTCAGGCACTTAACCCTCCCTTGGACACATAACTCAATTAATTCCTTTAAATTGGTAGTGCCCTTCGTTAACTATTTTTTTCCAACTATATACAATCTTATTCTTCAATTCATGTCACTACACTGAAGGATACCTTTCCAATGTAATGCTTCTAAGGTGAGAATTTTACGCTTGAACGGGCATAGTTTCAGCCGTCTTCAACACTTTGTGCAATTGGGCAATCATACCAAGTCGCATTAACTAGTCTTTGGACTTGAATTCAGAATTGTCTAACTATGAGCTTCAGTTCCAAACCAACGCGCCAGAGTATAAAAATTCAGCTTTCTATGTGCTTCTGTGGTATGTAAATATGGAACATGAATCGGAGACCCATGTTTTAATGCCCAGCGGCTACAGGAGACTTTCCAATAGATAGGGTGCAAATGACGGCTTCGACTGCAACTAAAGGTCTCCTGATTCGGCAACTTAACTTTAATTCAGAAAGTGAAGTAGAAAATCGAAGAATGACGAATTCCAAAGTCGAATACTGGTAAGGAATACATACCAAAGGCTTTTCCCCCTTACGAAGGAGGTAGCCCTAAAGAAAAAACAAAGGTGTAAAATCCACTCACACCCATTCCATCCCCATATACTCCACTCCCATCCACCCCAGTCCCTCCCTCTTATCTTGGCTCCTCCTGGATGACGGGTCATCCTTGCATATCTCCCACTACCATGGGTCAGAAACAGTGTAGTAAGACACAGCACATTCACAACTAGGCCGTTTCATTAAATCGGTGAACCCTCCTCTCTGTTCCCTCATGTAGATATGGAGAAGACGGGAAGAAATCCCTTCGGGCAGTGTCAATTTATTTTTCATGCATACTCCCTCACCCCCCCATTCGCCACTCACTCCCTTTCATGCATCACAGCATCATTCATACACAACTATTCTCCATTCACCCCTGTCTCCTGTCCTCTCCCATCCTTCCTCAATAGACATTCCCCTCTTTCTCATTGCCCCTTTTACCCCATCCAGCCATCTCATCTTTGGTCGCCCCCTCATGTTCACTCCATCTACTTCCGCTTTCCACACCTCTTTTGATAATCATTCTTCACTCATTCTTTGCATGTGTCCAAACCATCCCATTACTCTTTCATCAACTCTGTCTTCCAACTCCCTTTCAACCCTCGTTCTCCTCCTCACCTCCTCATTTCTCACTCTATCTAGCCTAGTAACGCCTGTCATACCTCTCAGGCAGCTCATCTCAAACTCATTCAAACTCCCTCTCTCTTACTCTCTTATGTTCCATGTTGCTGCCCCATACATTGCTATTGGCACAATCACTCCTTCATACAATCTCCTCATAGCATCCATTCCCAAATGTCTATTTCTCATTACAGTTTTTACTCCCCCAAGCCATTTACTCGCTTCTCTCAACCTACATTCTACCTCCACCTCTCCTCCTCCCTTTCCCACCATTTTTGCACACAAATATCTAAAGCTATCCACTTCCTGCAGTCGCTCTCTCTTAATACTCACTTCCAGTCTTCTGCCATTCTCTCCCCTTGTACATCTCCTCACCTTACAACACTTGGATTTTAGCCAAGTTGTAAATTGGCCTCTGATTTGGGGTGGAAAGGCTTTTGTTTAAGTATAATCTTTAACTGTTAAGGCGTGTGTACACTGTACATTAAAATCTAGCTAGACCTGGCTTTTTTAGCGAGACTACTTTAAATTCGGTGTACAGTAAACTAAATTTTACTCTCCCTAGAGCTTCGATAGTGTAGTTGTATTTTAAATGTAGCAAGATTGCTCTACCGTTAGTGTACACTGGAGTTCGTTTGACTAAGAAGTCTCAGACAGTCAGACTTGAGACTTGCGTATAGTGAGATATTACGGTCCAGACACCTAGTTGCTGTAGCTGCAACATTAATCACAATAAGGGATTTGAAGAAAAAGAAGAAAAAGAAAATTGTGTTGGTCAGAACATGGATAGCCAAATGAAACGAAGAGGGAACACATACAAATTTGCTAAAAAGAAAAAAATAATTGATGACAACGCAATATCCTATAATAACTTTCTACGTATGTGTGCCGAGGATTATGAATATTTGCTAGAAAAAGTGACCACTAGAATTAAAAGACAAGATATTCATGCAATTTTTCCTTCATTCCACTGCTAATTTGACAACGCACATCGTGCCATTTTCGTGAGATTTCTGAATCGGGAATATTGTCTCTGCTATATATTTTATACCATTTACCTTCTTCTTTTCTTTATTTCTGTACTGCATCAACGACACATTCCACAAATCTGGGAACCGTACGTATTGCTGGATTAATAGCATAGTCTGATCACTATCCCATTTCCATTTTTTTAACGTCATTTTACTCACGTTGTGCAGTAGTTCTCTACCTAGAGCGACAGACACATTTAACTCGACAAATAGCTCTAGAGCAATCTCGGTACGTAATCTCCACTTCTACTACAACACTAAACTGAAACAGCTCTACCGAGATCAGAGACTAAGTCTAGCTATAGCACTTTCACTGATGTTTATACTATTTAGAGAATTCTAGTAGAACAAATCTAGCTAAAATGTCTACAGCGTACACGTACCTGTACACGCACCTGCACCGGATGAGATGGATGGATGGGGTAAAAAGGGCATTAGAAATGAGGGGAATGTCTATTGAGGAAGGACGGGAGAGGACGGAAGATGGGGGTGATTGGAGAATAGTTGTGAATGGATGATGCTGTGAGGCATGAGGGGGTAGGATGGGGTGGGAGTTTTTGTGAAAAATAAATTGATGCAGCCCGAAGGAATTTCTCCCCGTCTTCTCCATTTCTGCATGAGGGGACGGACAGGGGGCCACCGATTTAGTGAAGCGGCCTTGCTGTGGATGTGCTGTGCCTTGCGACACTGCTTTTGACCCAGGGCAGTGGGCGAGATGCAGGGATGACCCGTCATCCAGGAGGAGCCAGGATAAGAGGAAGGGAAGGGGATGGATGGGAGTGGAGTATGTGGTGATGGAACGGGTGGGAGTGGTTTTTATGCCTTTCTTTATTGGATAACTCCCTTGTAAGGTGGAGAAAGCCTTTGGTATATGTATGCATTATTAATATTATTGTTTTATTTCGACTGGCACCAAACTATTTCACTCACCCCCGTGGTTCCCATCTGCTACAGCCAATCTCAATGAACCTCTTGCCTACAATGTGGCATTTTCCATTTCTTCTGGCTGTCGTCAGGCTGTCTTACTTATTTCCGTGGCACCTAACTTGCGGGGAAGAGGTTCAGAGCGATGGGCTACAATCTTGAACTTACAGTATGAAAAGTGCAACTAAAGAGTATAACATTACACAGTTAGTAGTTATTATAATGTTTGATTTGTGGGTAAGCCTAAGGAGGGTGGGATAAAGAGAAGATATGACAAAGGAAGTGATCTCTAAGATTTATGGATTTCTTTAAGCTGAATGAAAACGTCTGACTTTAGTCATAAAAAAGTAATCGATTACAAGAATAATAATAACAGATAACTCAACGACGATAATGCATTGTGAAACATGTGGTAGAAATGTTAACCTACT
>NC_134784.1:48790368-48792868 GCF_046742065.1 Oratosquilla oratoria | reverse complement strand
ATAAATATATAAATAAATAAATAAATAAATAAATAAATAAATAAATAAATAAATAAATAAATAAATAAATAAATAAATAAATAAATGAAAATCACTTTCCAGAGCTCAAGGAGTACTTGACGTATTATCTAAAAATGTTTGTTAGTCCAAGACAACCTAATCTAATATTATCCTACAAACTAGTCTTATCTTAACCCAACCACATACCTTATTGTGGACAAGAGTCCTGTTTCACCGAGAGATCGGGCAGAGTAGGTTTACCGACAATAAGATTTATGGGTTCGTTATAAAGCTATAAATTTCTGTATCAATAATATAATTTTTAAACCTTGACCCGTTTTTGATTCGTTTCCCGTTTCGGTCGCGCACACTACGAAAAGCGGGACACCCCTTTTAGACTCTTGAGATATTTTAGATCCTCTAGATCTTTTAGATTCTTGAGATCTTTTAGATCCCTGAAATCTTTTAGATGCTTGAGATCTTTTAGATCGTCTAGATATTTTAGATTCTTAAGATCTTTTAGATCCCTGAAATCTTTTAGATGCTTGAGATCTTTTGGATCCTGAGATCTTCTAAATCCTTGAGATCTTTTAGATCCTTGAGATCGATAGAGCCTAAGGTCTTTAGATCGCTGAGAGCTTCAAGATCCTCGAAATCTTTGAGAACCATTAGATCTTTATGATTCTAGAAATCATTTAGACAATTGGGTTCTTTTAGACCCTTGAGTTCTTGCGCGAAGCGCAAAAGCCCCCTGCGGAGCAGGGCCGGCGAAGCCGGTGGGCTTGTTATAAAAAAAGAAATCCGAAATTATTGGAAATTACTTCTTTGAAAACGAATCTTTTATAAGCAAAATAGAAAATCAAGTGGAATGTTATTTCTGTCTGAAAATAAGGTGACATAAATTTTCTTGTTTTAGAAATTCAGTAACGCTAATGATAGTAGTTTCAGACAATTTTTCATTGACAATAACTTCCTCAAGAACAAACTGACTTCTTGAAAAAAGGGAAACTAATGTTATACGAAAAACTACAAATATCGATTGCGCCCGCAGATTTCGTTGATTTATTTATCCACAATTTATTTATTGACATATTCATTAATTAGATTAGTTATTTACATACTTATTTATTCGTTTTTTATTTTTTCTATTTATCAATTTATCTATATATTATTTTATCGTTTAGTTATTTATTTCCTTTATCTATTTATCCATCATTTACTTATCTATTCATATACTTCTTTATTTATTCATCTATTTATTTTTATATTTGCATTTTTATTTATTTGTTTATTTATACGATACGTCATACTACAATTCATGTCCAATACTCGTGCACCGAGCAGACATCGAATAACTGCAGTGGCATAGTCTGACTTTGACACTTATAGGTTAGTAGACAGACCAAAATTAGATTTACGTTCGAAGAAAAGAAAAAGTCGGAAAATATTAGGATATTCTTTAATATCTCTCAAATTGATCAAATAACTTACCTACATTAAGAAAAAAAATATGTTACTAGTATTCCCAGGCAATTCAGGCGAGACACATTTTGTCTGTATAACAAAGGGTTTCTTTCATGAATAAAATCGATTGTCAATAAATATTTGATTTAGACCCTACCACAAGTCAAGATTATATGAATTATGTAGTATGTAAGTATGTATGCAGGCGTGATCAGGCAAGATTGATTAAAATGAAACAAGCGTAGAGCAAAAACAAAATATTCAGTAAAGTGCAGAACACAATTGAAACCTGGTAGTAAAAATTCACAAAGAAGGTGAAGCATAAAAAGTACAATTCTAGACACTCGAACCTGACCCATGATCTTTTTAAATTATGCAAATATGCCATTCGTTGTTGTTACATTAATGTAATTTGTTTTAGAAAAAATCATATTCACTGCGACATGATGAGTTTCGGAACCAGAGGCCCTGCTCTGGTTTCGAAAGCCATTGCTGAATGTAATTTGCACATCTGTCTAAGGGGACGTTCCCGATCGAAGATAAGCACTCAGAGCAGCGTTTCCTAACCTTTTTCGCCCATAGCATCCCCTGTTGTCATGTTTAAGCAGTCCAGCACCCTTATCCGGTTTTTAGAAGGATATAAGGGAGTAAAGTATACTGCTTGATGATTTATTTTCTTAATTCCTTAGAACTGTAACAAATTGACAATATTGTTTGTATAAGAAATAAAACACCCTAGAAGAATAAAATAGCATGGACAAAGTCAAATATGCAAAACTAGGTAATCAATGATTCATCAATCAATGTTATTTTTGTGTGCATCACTCCCTTGTATAAACTTTTCACTACTGTACATATTACTGAGCAAATCTTTTCCCAGAACACTGTCACTACAAGACATGCAAGTTCCCAATCTTACGTTAGTATACTGCATATTTTCATAATGCATTTG
Organism: Oratosquilla oratoria; assembly: GCF_046742065.1. Classification (NCBI taxonomy): domain Eukaryota; kingdom Metazoa; phylum Arthropoda; class Malacostraca; order Stomatopoda; family Squillidae; genus Oratosquilla; species Oratosquilla oratoria. Next base: position 48,790,452 of record NC_134784.1, on the reverse strand, counting down.
TAACAAGATTGTATGCTACATGCCTAAGTGCTTTCCTGCTCGGCAGGCCACGTAAAATCATGACGTCCGGTATATAAATTCAAC
>NC_134784.1:48775368-48780368 GCF_046742065.1 Oratosquilla oratoria | reverse complement strand
AATAGACCCCCTCTATCACCCCATCCTACTTCACCCGACATCAGCAGACGTGCCTATAAAAGGCAAGATGCCTTTCAGTTTTTCGCCATTGTTCATTTTAGATATAGATAACAACACATATATATTCATTGTACATTCCTGTTATATTATTTGTTTTCATCGCACCATTTCGTGGTTATTAGCCTTATACCATTATAGATAATCCTGAATATGTCTTGTTAATGACGAAACGTTGAACAAATGGAAGATTATATAAATTTAGTTTATGCTCATCCACCTCAAGTACATTCCATTATTAGAAACATCGAGAATGCTAGAAAAATGTTCAATAACTGAAAAACGCTATCGTTTTCAATTACACACATAAACACACACACACAAAAAACACACACACACACACGCACACACACACAAACACAAACACACACACACACACACACACACACACACACACACACACACACACACACACACACACACACACACACACACACACACACACACACACACACACACACACACACACACACACACACACACACACACACACATACACACACACACGCACACACACACACACACACACACACACACACACACACACACACACACACACACACACACACACACACACACACACACACACACACACACACACACACACACACACACACACATACTCAGAAATATATGTATATATATATATATATATATATATAAATGTACAGTATATGTATGTATGTATATATATATATATATATATGTATATATATACATATATATAAATTTATATGTATATATATATATATATATAAATGTATATGTATGTATATATATATATATATATATATATATATATGTATATATATATATAAAACTTAAAACCACTCTCGGCGAAAGATAAGCTGAGATACAGAGTAAACCGTATGTTTCGACCACTAACTGTAGTCCTTTTCAGCAGTTACAATTATAGGGTACATAGACAAGGGGTTATACACAATTATAGGGTAAATAGACAAGGGGTTATATACAGAGGAGGAAGTTACAGTGGGGAACTCAGTAAACCTCAGGTCACTTGCCCTGAGTGAGGTCGGACGTTTCGTCCTGTGGAGATGAATTTATTAACTGCCATACTAGTAATGGCACCTGGTGACCATTGACCTGTAGAAGTGTTATAATTTGGACCTCACTCAGGGCAAGTGACCTGAGGCTTACTGAGTTCCCCACTGTAACTTCCTCCTCTGTATATGTACACTATAATTGTAACTGCTCAAGAGGACTACAGTTAGTGGTCGAAATATACGGTTTACTCTGTATCTCAGCTTATCTTTCTCCGAGTGTGGGTTTAAGTTTTATTGTATTCGTGTGTTACGACACCTACGTTACTTGATTTGATTTTACCCCCACGATGGAACTCTCTTCACCTTTGCATATTCTCCTCCAACATCAGAGACTTAAGCAAGCCTTTCGTCAGTTTGAAAATTCTCTCACCATCAGCAAGAAGAAGAAGAATCAACACCAGTTTCTTGTGAATTGTCTGGAAGAACAAGTGTGCCCTAAATTCTTTGGCTTTAGTAAACACAGCCAACTAGGATATAGTTTCCCGTCTTATGTCAGTGCTTTTATGAAAGAACGAGTTAAGATTGCTTCCTTGGAGTGTGACTCGGTCTTTCACCGTGTGAGATTATCTAACAGGAATCTTACACTTGTTAGTCCAAATGTTCACATCCACAAACACCTCTCAAAGTTAGCACTTGCAAAAGCCTTTTACATCGGTGTCCAACACAAGGAGAACCTCAACAACAATAAAAAACTGACTAGATTGTCCAACAACAGTGTGTGGTCTAAGTTTTCTCTAGCAGAAAATATTACAAATTTATCAAGTGTCACACTCACCAAATATGAGCATGACATGAGATGTTAGGTCTTGGTGTTGGTTTCACATTGAAACCTGATAAAAACCATGTTTTTGATTACATATTTGGTTTTGACAGATTTATTGCATCAAATGATTATGAAAAAGATTTGTATTGTCTTAAAGGTGTACTCTTGCAGGGAATAACAGATAGTTTTAAACAAGATCGTGGTTTACCTAAACGGCTTAAACAAGCAGTGGAGAGTTTAAGTAACCACAACAACATAATCATTTCTAGAGCAGATAAAGGGGGAGTACTTCTTGATGAGTGTGATTATGAAGCCAAAGCCCTTGATTTGTTAACAGATAAGGATACTTATGAATCACTTACTAAAAATGCCCTTAAGTTGAATTTAACAAGCAAGCCCGCAAAATAATAGGAGACGACTTATTCAATCAGTTAAAATTTATCAGCCCTCAGCTACCAAATATATATGGTCTCCCTAAACTCCACAAAGAAGGCATTCCCCTTAGACCAATTATATCAAACAGGAATTCTTACACAAATAAGACCTCTAAATGGCACACGGGAATTCTTTCACCTTTCGTAGGAAGTTTCTCCAACTCCCACATTAAACATTCTGAGGACTTCATAAATTTAATTAAGAAACAAAAAATCTCAGAATACAGTAAATTGCTTAGTCTCGATACAGTTTCACTATTCACTTTCATGAATGTAGAAGATGTTCTCAGTTTTTTGGAAACCAAGTTGCAACCGTCACAAGATAAACTTCCCCTTTCAGTTTCAAAATTGATTAGTTTAACACGTCTTTGTATTACCTCCAATGTTTTCTCCTTCAATAATTCTTTTTTCAGGCAAAGGTACGGTTGCAGCATGGGTTCCAACCTTTCCCCGGTGTTAGCAAATCTATATATGGAATACTTTGAGTGCATACTTTTACCTGGTATCAAACCAGCTGACATGTTCTGGTTCAGATATGTCGATGATGTATTCACTATCTGGGATGACAAATGGGGCTCTTTCAACGTTTTTCTTGATAGTCTCAATAATCTAGCACATAACATTAAATTCAAAGTAGAATGGGAAATTGAAGGAAGAACACCTTTTCTTGATATAGTAGTGATCAGATGTCCAGAAAATTTGTCTTTTGCAGTATACAGGAAGCCTACTCATACGGGCAGATATTTACAATTTTTTCAGTAATCATCCGGATAATATAAGACAGAGTGTTACCTCGGGCCTTTATTTAAGAGCTCTTCGGATTTGCAGCCCGGAATTTCTCAACTCAGAAATTGAATCAGTACGCACTCAATTACTAAAAATAGGCTACCCAGACTAGCTTTTGACAAAAGCCCTCAGCAAAGCCAAAGCCAGTTATTTTAGAACAACCAATTCCAACACAAAATTTGTCTAGGAAAAATCAAATATTAAACTCCCTTATAATGAATCTATACATGTCGCATCTAAATTATTACCTAGTAACCAAATTAGGATCACTTTTAGTTACCCAAATAGTATTTTTAAAAAAGTAGTAAATGCACATCACAGAACATCTAATAAGGACAACCCTGGAGTATATGAGATACCATGTCTCGATTCTGATAAAGTGTACTGAGGACAAACGGGATCAAAGAACATAAAAATTCTTTAAAATACGGCCAAGAAAACTCAGCTGTATTCCTCCATTCTAGTATTTTAGATTACAGAATAGATTTGGAAGAATCCAGCTACAGTATACAAATCATAGTGTAGTTTCAAAAGAAAAAATATTTAGACCTCCTTGATAAAACAGTTTCCAAATTATAACACTTCTAAAGGTCAACGGTCACCAGATGCCATTACTAGTATGGCAGTTAATAAATTCATCTCCACAGGACGAAACGCCCGACCTCACTCAGGGCAAGTGACCTGAGGTTTACTGAGTTCCCCACTGTAACTTCCTCCTCTGTATATAGCCCCTTATCTATGTACTCTATAATTGTAACTGCTGAAAATGACCACAGTTAGTGGTCGAAATATACGGTTTACTCTGTATCTCAGCTTATCTTTCTCCGAGAGTGGGTTTAAGTTTTATTTTATTCGTGTGTTACGACACCTACGTTACTTGATTTGATACATATATATATACATATATTATATATATACATATATATATACATACATATATATATACATACATATATATATATATATATATATATATATATATATATATATATATATATATATATATATATATATATATATATATATATATATATATATACATATATATTTATATATATATATATATATATATGTGTGTGTGTGTGTGTGTGTGTGTGTGTGTGTGTGTGTGTGTGTGTGTGTGTGTGTGTTGTGTGTGTGTGTGTGTGTGTGTGTGTGTGTGTGTGTGTGTGTGTGTGTGTGTGTGTGTGTGTGTGTGTGTGTGTGTGTGTGTGTGTGTGTGTGTGTGTGTGTGTGTGTGTGTGTGTGTGTGTGTGTGTGTGTGTTTATTATGTATGTATTTATATATATGTGTTTTCGGCAGCAACTTTTCTGTAATGCATGTAAATTTCACACCTGCCTTTGAATATAAGTACCCGCATTCTTGTATTGTACATTTCCCATTTATTACCAAAATTGTTCTTATATTTTTTATTTACTGTGTGTATTAGTTTTATATTTTATTTCACCAGAATTGTATTGTATCATACATCCACATAATTGTCCACATATAATCTATTTTTGAGCAACTCTCATCATTGCTGTATTTGATTGTGTATTTTTTGTTATTGCAGTCTACTCGTGAAAGTGTCTTATTCAAGACGAAACGTTGAGCTCTACAATTAAAGGAAACGAAATAGAAGAATACGGAGACCTAGTTTCTGTCCACCCAGTTGATGGCATAATTTTAACCTGAGAGATAGAGAACACGAGAAGAAATCTAAATAATTACGGAGGCTCTTCCAAACATGCGACAATTCATCACTACCCGAATTACCTGGGGACCTATCCCAGTTATCCGGGAATCTCTCCTAGCTACACGGTAACCTCCCCCAGTTACCATGTAACCTCCCGCAGTGAAGAGCAATTATGAACACAAACATGTAAAATTAAATATTATCACACCATTCACCAGAA
>NC_134784.1:48762868-48767868 GCF_046742065.1 Oratosquilla oratoria | reverse complement strand
AAGGAGAAGTATAAAAAGAGGAAGAGGAGTATGAGAAGGAGGAGGAGGAAGAAGGAGAGAAAGAGAGGGAGGAGGAGGAACATGAATGGGAAGGAGAGCAAGAAAAGAAAGCGAAAGAAAAGAGAGAAAAGGAAAAGGGAAGGGGAAGAGAGGGAGGAAGAAAAGAGGAAGAGAGGACGAGAATGAAGAAGAAAATAAAAGGAGGAGGAGAAGGACAGGAGGATGAAGAGGAGGAGGAAGAGGAGGTAGAGGAGGAGGAGGAAGGGTGAAGGAAGAGGAGGTTTAGGAGGAAAAGGAGGAAGAGGAAGAGGAAGAGGAGGTGGGGAGGAGGAGGAGGAGAGGGAGGAGTGGGTGGAGGAGGAGGAGGCGGAGGAGGAGGAGGAGGAGGAGGAGGAGAAAGAGGAGGAGGAGTAGGAGGGACGCATAATTATAGTGATGCTGATGTTAGGATGGGGAGTTGGAAAGGTTGACGTTGTTGCTCCGACCAGTCGCGACACCAGGAAGAACAGGTTTGGCACGCGGACTAATGTGTGGATAAGGAGGATGTGAGGTGAAAGGTGGTCCGGGGAGGAATGCGTAGGAAGAGTGAAAGGTAAAGGAGTGAGGGGAAGGTGAGATATGGCACGGAATCTCAGAGAAGGGATGAAGGGAGAGGTAAAGGATGGTGATGTAGAAAGAAATTATGCATAAGGAAGAAATTAGATATCAAATAACAAGAAAATTAAATGGATCTGGTCGAGCCCATTTCACTACAGTATCATCATATAATCCGAATGAAATTGTTTGATGTTAGAATAATATCTAAATGGCGGCGAGGTGTGTGGCTAGCATATTTCATGGGGAGAAACCAACGCAGAAGTGGTATAGCCACGTGAAAAGAAGACTTAAAGAAGAAGCTACGCTGAGGGACTTAGAGTGAAGATCAGATGGAACCAGGCACTTTGCGAGATCCAGGAAGAGATGGTTGGACGATGTGAATGAAACACTCGAGAGAAAGAACACTTCACTGGTGGAGATTGAGCAGTTGCAGTGAGCAGGTGAGCAGGCCAACGCTAGGTAGGGCATTACTACTAGTAAAGCTTTCACCTTTCCACCATGTGTTTGGGTAGCCAGAATTAGTGACATTCACCAATAGCTTTCTGGATCAAACCTTGGCCAACGATGGAACACATCAGTGGAAATAGGTGAAGTATGAATGGTGGATACGTTTAAAGTATAAAGAAAAGGGCAAATTAGTGAATTTTGTAAGTGAGCTAGCCAAATTTACAAAAAAAAAAATGTATATATAAGCCAGAACGACGCTGAAGAAGTGTAAAAGCTAATGAAAAGAAATTATAAAGTGGGAGAGGAAATTTTGCTTGAGAGAGTAGATAGCTTCAGAAACTTAACAATCTCAACAACACGGTAACACTCATCAGAGATTCCGGCCAATGAGAGTCTGATATTTGCATATGAGAGAGCAGATTCCGGTTAGCAGGGGGTCCTCTTCGATCGAGATCCATTTAAGGTTGGAGATCATCCCACATCTTCATAGGATTACGAATCCCTAGCCAGAAGAAAGCTCATAAGTATGTCACTGTAATGAAATGGCTAACAACCCTCTCTCTGCGTAAATTGGTTTGCCTTTAGCAAAAAAACAAAAAAAAACGTTACGATGACGAGAAGAAGAGAAGGAAGAAAGAGAAAGGAGAGGAGAAAATGACAAGTAAGAGGGGGATGAGGAGAAAGAGGAGGTAGAGAGCAAGAAGAGAAGGTGGAGAAGGAAAATGGGGAAAGGACAGGAACGGGTAGGAAGAGAATATAAAGAAGGAACATGAGAAGTAAAAGGAGGAGATAGTGTAGAAAAGATGAGCAAAGAGAAGTGGTAATGGAAAAGAAGAGGAAGAGTAGAAAGAGAAAGAAGAGGAAGAATAGAAAGATAATGATGAGCACGAGCAGAAGGATGATCAGGAAAAGTAGGAGGATAAAGAGAAGAAAGAGAGGGAAGAGAAAAAGAAGAAAATAAAAAAGGAATTGGAGAAAGAGCAGGAACAGGAGCAGGAGAACGAGGAGGAAGACGAAGAGCAAAAACAAGAATAGGAGGAAGAGGAGGAAAAGGAAGAAGGAGATGGAGAGAGAGAAAAGGAAGAAGCAGATGGAGAGAGAGAAAAGGAGGAGGAATAAAGAGAAGGAAAGGAGAAGGATAAGGAGGAGAAGGGGCAGATTAAAGAGGTAAAGTAAGAAGAACAAGAAGAAAAGGAGGAGGAGGAGGAAAACAAATAGGAAGAAAAATAGGTGTACAAAGAGAGGTAAGAGCAGGAAGAAGAGGAAGAGTAGGAGGAAAAGAGGAGTGAGAAAGAGGAGGAGGGGAGGATTAGGATTAGGAAGGAGGAGAGGAAAATGTGGAGGAGGAGGAATAGGGCTATGAGGTGGGGAAGGAATAGGAGTACGAGTTGAGACAAGAAAAGGAGAGTAGGAAGAAGAGTCTGAAGAAGAGGAGCAGGAGGACGAGAAGAAGATGGAGGATATATAGGAGGAGAAGGAGGAGAAAGAGAAGAAGTAATATAGGAGGTGGGAGAGGGAGATGGAGAAGAATGAGGAAAGGACAGGATATGGAGGAAGAGAAGGAGGAAGAGGAGAAGGAGGAGAAGGAGGGAGGAGAGTGAGAAGAAATGGGAGGGGGAGAGGAAAGGGGAGGAAAATGGGGAAAGGGGGGACGAAGAAAAAAAAAAAGAATAGAAGAATACTAAATTTGAACACAGTAAGATTGGTGGGTACTATAAACAAATGGATGGAAGGATGGATGGAAGGAGGCTGGAAGGGTATAAGAGACGGAGAGATGGAGGAAAGGAAGATAGGAGGGAAGGTTAGAGACGGAGGGAGGAGGGAGAAGGAAGGAGGGAAGATGGAGAAGGGAGGAGGAGGGAGGAGGGAGGAGGGAGGAGGGAGGAGAGAGGAGGGATGAGAAAGGAGGGAGGAGGGAGGAGGGAGGAGGGAGGAGGGAGGAGGGAGGAGGGAGGATTGCAGAGAGTGAATGAATAAGTGTAAGAAGGAAGGAAGGTTGGGTGAGTGAGTGGGTGAGGGAGAGAGGGAGGTTTGGAGAGATAAGGACTGAGGCATAATGGCAGAGGGAGGAAAAAGTTGTGGAAGGGTGATGAAGGCTGGGAGTTTGAGACTTTGGGAGTGAGGTAAGGAGTGGATGAGTAAATGGTGTAGCGAGTGAGAGAATGTGGGAGGGAAGGAAGGATTAAAAGAAGAAAGAAGGGAGAGTTTGAATGCAGTTATATAACAATACAAATCAAATAAATATTGAATAAATATTCATATGCAACTTGTTAGGTGGGTGTATACTACACTACAATGTCTGTCTGTACGACAATCATATGCAATGGAATGTGTATGAAATTCTATAATATTACGGTGCGAATTTCTTTTGGGTCTTGGTTTGTCTTATCACCTTGTGTTTGTGTCGGATATATCAAAACACAGATTACGTTGTGCGTAGCAAAAAAGGTGCTATACTGTACGTGCTTCAAGGTCGACTGCATCGCAAGATGCAAGGCCTACTTGATCCTCTATTTTGTGCTGTATTATTCCTGAGGCTTCGTGTTTCAGTCCAAGGAGTTCGGGTCGATGATGAGGTTACATTCCAGGCAAGCGTGAATGATGGTTCCCGAATAGGTTCCAAGCACAGCAATTGCAAAATCCAAAATAGACTAATACTTCAAAATGGATCGTGACAGACTGGGACGGAGTAATGATATATCAAAACGGAGCCCTGCACGTATCAAATAAATGACTTAGGAAGTTTTTTGTTTCATGTCAGATGTGAAAATCGACTTTATGTAGATAAGATTGCTGTAAAAAATTGAGACGCTTTTTAAACACTCACTATGTTATTTATCTATGTATGTGTCTATCTATAATCTATTTATTTTTTGCTTCAATGAATCAGATGATGTATTTCTCATGCTGTGTATCGTGAATTATTTATTGAATTATAGTGTACGAATTCCCCTTACCATGTGAACACAGTATACAACACACTATATAACACCGAGCGTCGCATAGTGATTGATATTTTCGCATATGAAAAAATAGTTTATCGCATGCGATATAAAACGCACTAGCATATTGTATTAGATACATATATACATATCAGATAAATCATGTATTAGATACATATCTACCTATAATACATGTGGTACTTTTATTCGATATATCATTATTTCTTTTTCCCTCCATTTTGATTCGTTTTGAATTATTAGGTACGATTTTCAGATACTGAAACAAAAGGCTTTAGTACTGTATGCATGCTGTCTTTTCAAAGCCTGTTGATAGCGATCTTATCTGCATTTTTTCTTTTTCTTTCATGTGACACCAAATAGACACACTGGTTTTCCGACAACATGTACCAAATTCCTAGGTAGATTAATACTCTCTTCGGCTCCACTCGCTATTTCAAGTGTTTGTGATAAATCACATGCTAAGAATAGTAATATGAAGAAGGTGACTTGTGTACGCCAGGAGGTGCATAGCTCCGGCCGAAGCCGTCTCCTTTGCCTTAAGAACTTGGACTGATGGGGCAGAGAACAGCTACTGCTGGGAATGGGAGAGGGGTGCGAGATTCATCCCCATGACAAAGAGAATGCAAGATCAGCACTCTTCCCGATTACGCCACAGGCGCAATGTAACGAGAAGACAAATTATATATTTAGTATATCGTGTATACGTGTCGTGCACGTAGGTTTTTTATTTGTGTCAAGATGCTTGACCTTACAGCCAGTGAAAGGAATATTACATTCACTATTTTCAATTAGAAGATAATTATAATCTGAACTGAAAAAAGAAATGAAGGGAGTGGATAATAAAAGTATGATAAACTAAACTAGGTGAATGCAAAGTAACTCGAGTCTCACCTTAGTACTACATATGTATCCACAGTAAGTAGACTTCTGTCACATTCGTCACCCATGTCTCATACCCATTTGTAAAAGTCGGCACAAGTATTGCTTTGTACA
>NC_134784.1:48735368-48747868 GCF_046742065.1 Oratosquilla oratoria | reverse complement strand
ATCCTGGCCAGTATCATCCAAAGAGCAATCTGTAAAAATCCAGTTTGCAATGTGAGTGCTATATGTATTAGCTTTGGTGTTGCCTCAATCCATTGGATGGTCATGTTATCTAAATGTATGAATATTGCACTAGATTAGTTTCCTTCTTTTGCATAGTCCGTAATTTGATAATTCCTAGTATTGATAGGTTTGGCAGTATGATCCATAGGTTTGTTATTAAATTTTCTTTCGTGTCGTCTGCAAAAAACGTGTATAGTTAATGGTCTCCAGTCACAATCCCGCCGATGAAAATCCTACTAATCAAATTCCCACAAATCCCATTAGTTAAAATTCCATATGGTGAGGGTCAAAATCTCGTATTACAAAGTTTTCCTAGAATTTGTTGGTAGGAAGAATATTTTTACACTTCACTTGCGTCGATGATTTTATCCAATGAAAATAAATCATCTTCTATCGTTTATATTAAAAAAAAAAAATAATAATAGAAATATGTACTAGACAATACTCCCATACGACGTGGAGGCAAAGGGAAGAGGAGAGAATAATTTATGTAAAGTGGACTGGGTGAGAGTTCAGTTCAACGGGGAGATGAAGGCATAAGTCCGGGGGAGGCAAAGTAGGAAGAAACACACAGAAAGAAACTCAGAAATAAAACGTGAAGGAAACGGGATGAAACCCAGAGAGGTAATAGTTTAGAGAGAATAAATTCGAGGACACATGGGACGGACAAAAAGAAAAAGAGAATATCAAAGCAGCTTGGAGTGCATCAAGATGTCGTATGTTGAGAGAACGAATATCAAGAATAACAAAGAATGGGAAAGATAAGAGGAAAATTTTAAAATAGCAAGAAAGAGATAAAGTAAAATATAAAAGAGAAAAAAAGTGAAGGCATCCGAAATGAGGCACGAAAAGAAGAGGAAAGAGAAAAACAAATGAAGTATTAGTGCTGAATGAAAAGAAAACAAACGAAGAGGGGCTGGGAATTGAAAGAATATCACTTAGAAAGGGGTCGTTAAAGCAGGAGGGGAAAGAGCTACATGCAATATATTAAAATGGAGAAGAAAACAGGGAATGATAACCAGGCAAAAAAGAAAGGAAAGAAAAAAAAAAAGAAAAACCATATAAAAATAAACAAATGACGAGAGACAGAGAGCATCTTATACTCAAGCTGCGTAGTCATAGTGTAATGTGACAGGCAACATATATAACGTAGATTTATCACTGCATTGATCAGGAAGCACGGCAGATCTCATGGTCATAAGCACTTTTCTGTACAGAATTATCATTCATTTAATAATAAATCACTCACAAATTTCATTGTGGTTTCCAAAGTGCAATCAGTTCTTGATAACCGATTCCAGTTTTATTCTAATTTCCTTTGACATACTTAGATAAAATAAATCAATGACAAGAACGCTACGTATAATCAAAACCATTACAACGAACTTATGTTACCTCGTTCATAACGTATTATGAAAATTATTCAAAAACAATTATTCGAAAAAAAAATTCGAGTAACAATTAATCGAAATACAGTTATTCGAACGAAAATTGTTGGAACTGTAAGTTATTCGAATTGTTGTTTGAATCGAAAATTACTCTATTTGTCGGTTAGGTTTTCGACGAGTTTATCGTTCACTTAGTTGTCTACGAGTTTGTCGACTTTGTTGTCGACGAGTTTGTCATCGACTTTGTTGTCGACGAGTTTATCATCGACTATGTTATCGACGTGTTAGTCGTCGACTTTGTTGTGGACGAGTTAATCGTCGACTTTGTTGTCGACGAGTTAGTTGGCGACTCGGTTATCGATTAGTTTGTCAGTGACTTTGTTGTCGAGTTAGTCGGCTACTTGGTTGTCGACGAATTAGTCGGCGACTTTGTTGTCGACGAGTTAATCGTCGACTTTGTTGTGGACGAGTTAATCGTCGACTTTGTTGTGGACGAGTTAATCGTCGACATTGTTGTCGACGAATTAGTCGTCGACTTTGTTATCGACGAGTTAGTCGTCGACTTTGTTGTCGACGAGTTAGTTTTCGACTTTGTTGTCGACGAGTTAGTCGGCTACTTGGTTGTCGACGAGTTAGTCGTCGACTTTGCTATCGACGAGTTTGTCGTCGACTTTCTTGTCGACAAGTTTGTCGGTAACTTTATTGTCGACGAGTTAGACGTCTATATTGATGTCGACTTTGTTGTTAGGTTAGGTTAGGTTAGGTTAGCTCTTTGCCCATTAGGACTCTGGTGGATATTTCGTTACATTTTAAAAGTCAGGTTAGGTTAGGTTAGGTTAGGTTAGGTTAGGTTAGGTTAGGTTAGGTTAGGTTAGGTTAGGTTAGGTTAGGTTAAGATAATTTTCTTATTTATACTGGTGAGGTTATTTAATGTTTGCTGGAGAGAGTGTAGAGTGCCGGAGGACTGGAGGAGTGCCTGTATAGTTCTACTTTACAAGGGAAAAGGGGACAAGTGTGAATGTAGTAGTTTCAGAGGGATTAGCTTGTTAAGTGTAGTTGGAAAGGCTTATGGGAGCATCTTGATTGAGAGGATTAGGAGAGGAACAGGGGGAGTAATTGGTGAGGAACAGTGTGGATTTAGAAAGGGTAGAGGTTGTGTAGATCAGATCTTTGTGGTAAGACAAATATGTGAGAAAGCTATAGGAAAAGGTAAGGATGTTTTTTGGGATTTATGGATCTGGAAAAGGCTTAAGATAGGGTAGACAGAAAGGCATTGTGGGAGGTTATGCAGATATATGGGATAGGAGGAAAGCTTCTAGGAGCTGTCAAGAGTTTTTATGAGAGTAGTAGAGCTTGTGTCAGGATTAGAAATGGAGAGAGTGAGTGGTTCGAGGTAAAGGTGGGACTTCGTCAAGGATGCGTTATGTCGCCCTGGCTGTTCAACTTATACATGGATGGGGTGGTGCGAGAGGTAAATGCAAGGGTAGTGGGTCAGGGATTGGAGATGGTTAAAGTAAATGGAGAAAAGTGGGAGGTGAGCCAGCTGTTGTTTGCGGACGACACTGCGCTTGTGGCAGGATCGGAGGAGGGATTGAAGAAGTTGGTGACAGAGTTTGGGAGAGTATGTGATAGAAGAAAGCTAAAGATAAATGTGGGTAAAAGTAAGGTGATAAGATTACAAGGGGTGAAAGTGGCAGTAGACTGGAAGTGAGCATTAAGGGAGAGCGACTGGAGGAAGTGGATAGTTTTAGATACTTGGGTGCAAATGTGGCAGGAAAAGGTGGAGTGAAGGTGGAGGTAAAATGTAGATTGAGAGAAGCGAGTAAATGCCTTGGTGGACTGAAGAGTGTAATGAGAAATAGACATTTGGTAATGAATGCTAGGGGAAAACTGTATGAGGGAGTGAATGTGCTGACAACATTGTGTGGGACAGAAACATGGAACATAACAGAGGAAGAGAGTAGGAGCTTAAATGTGTTTGAGATGAGGTGTCTCAGAAGTATGATGGGGGTTACAAGGCTAGATAGGGTGAGAAATGAGGAGGTGAGGAGGCGAACGGGGGTGGAAAGGGGGTTGGGAGATAGGGTTGATGAAAGAGTATTAGGATGGTTTGGACACATGGAAAGGGTGAGTGAAGAAAGACAAGGAAAAGAGGTATGGAAGGCAGATGTGGAGGGAGTGAACATGAGGGGACGTCCTAGGATGAGGTGGATGGATGGGGTGAAGGGGGCTTTGGGGAAGAGGGGAATGTCTGTTGAGGAAGGACGGGAGAGGACAGAAGACAGGGGTGAATGGAGAATGGTTGTATATGGATGATGTTGTGATGCATGAAGTGGAATGGGCGGGTGGATGGGGGTGAGGTAGTATGTGTGAGTAAAATTTTACGCAGCCCGAAGGGATTTCTCCCCGTCTTCTCCTTTTATGCCTGGGGGGACGGAGAGGGGGGACGTCGATTTAATGAAGCGGCCTTGCTGTGGATGTGCTGTGTCTTGCGACACTGCTTCTGACCCAGTGCAGTGGACAGGGTGCAAGGATGACCCGTCATCCGGGAGGTGCTAAGATAAGAGGGAGGGTGGAGGGGTGTGGAGTGTATTCAGGGATGGAATGGGCGGGAATGATTTTATGCCTTTCCTTTTTGGCTACCTCCCTTGTAAGGGGGGAAAAAGCCTTGGTATATGTATGTATGTATATGAATAAAAAAAATTGCATTTAGAATAATTATCATTTCGTATTATTGTCCTTTCTAATAACTTTCATTCTAACAATTATCCATTAGAATAAATGTTGTTCGAATAATTATTTTCGATTAATTGTTCTCGAACAAAGTTCACATAATCGTTTATAAGATGCAGAAATCAAGACAAGTAGCATATACTTTTAGTCAGCATATCTAGCGTAGTTATAGACAGAATCCCCAGAAACTCATAAACTCTTAGTATATGTATGATTTGACCTAATTTACGAGCAAGATCTTGTACTGAATAGGTTAAGAGAAGATCCAAGTTAGACGCGTACGGAAAGTGCAGGGAAGAGGAGCTGGGAATGGATGGAGGTACATGAGGAAAAAATGTAAAAGAGAATAAAACAAAGGAGGGGAAATGACACATTGATTTATAGGGGTGAAATCAATAGGATGGAGGAAAGGAATTGTGAAGATAAAAGGAAGTGAGAAGAGGAGTGATGTCAAGACATATACGAAAGGAGAAAGATGGAGGGGAATACGTGGAGTAGTGGACAGAGGACGGAGAGAAAGGGCGAAGGATCTGAGAGGGTTCATCTCAAGAGAGCAAAGTAAAAATAAAAATAAAATAAAAAAAATGAGAAAAAAAAACAAGAGCCTGCAGGGGAAGGGTAAAACAAATATTGGGAGGGAAAAGGAGAGTGAATGGGAGAAGGAATAAAAAAAAAAAAGTATCTGGGGGAGGAACAGAGAAGCGACAGATGAGGGCGAGGCATGGTCTCAGTAAAGCGGGATCTGGTAAAAACGAAAAATGAGAAAACAAAAACAAAAAACAAAAAAGAGCCTGCAGGGAAGGGTAAAACAAATATTGGGAGGGAAAAGGAGAGTGAATGGGAGAAACGAATGTAAAAAAAAGTATCTGGGGGAGGAATAGAGAAGCGACAGATGAGGGAGAGGCATTGTCTCAGTAAAGCGGGATCTGGTAAACCTAACTTAGCCTAACGTAACTTAACCTAGCCTAACCTAACCTAACTTAATATGACTTAGCCATGGCGAAGTTATGAATATTAAAAGAAAATAGTGTACACCAAAAAGCTAGGTACATAGAAAGATAAAGAGCAAGATCGGTCTGAGTATGATTCTGTTGTTAAAGCAATACTTTGAAGGAAATTATATATTGTCACTGCAAAGTGAGCATGTAGGCAGGAAAACACTCTGTTAAATATATTTTACAGTGAAATATATATGATATGTTAGAGAAAAAAAATGTGACTACACTTTTTAGAAACATGATGAAAGAATTATGAAAATAATGTGAAGTGATAAATGGCAAGAGAGAGAAAACTATAACGACTGCAGGACCGATAGTCTTCGGAACCCCAACCAAAAAAAGAAAGAAAACAACAAAAACAAGAACTAAATCGCATACAGAAATGCAATAAGTTTGTGGGTGCGGTGGTATCTGCCTGAAGTATGAGGAAATTAGGCCGAAATGAGATTATAAGAAGAAGAAAAAAAAAAAAAAGGGAAGAAAAGGCCGTTAGCTGAGGCGGCGCTTCGAATCAATATCTACAGGCCCTGCAGTCAACTTCACAGTCTCCTGCAGTGACATTTTTGTGTCCCTGACTCCTAAGCACTCCAATTGTCGTTTATCCCGGTACAGGTAGTCATCTAGCTTTTTATCGCTATAACATTCTTAACTGTTTTTCTATTCAAAATAATGCCATACAATTTTATTCAGATGAGGAGATTGATTTGATCTATAACGTAATCTATATTACGACCTTCATGTCAATAATATTAGCTAGCACCGAATAGAAAAATTATGTAAGTTCATGACACTAATGTGCTATTATAGACACACAAAGCGGGATACATCACCATACGATTTTACGAGCATTCAGCTGAGGGAAGTCTTTGACACTGAAATAGTTACGAATTATCTTCATTAAACTTTTCCTTATGTAGGCTGATTTATAAGTACTATTGTAGTTGATATCTGAGGATTTTATTCAGAGTCGGGAAACTTCAGTGAGCCAAATAAAAAAAGTGTTCATTGTTAAGGATTGAGTTTACACTCTCCTCCCTCTATTTTCCTTTGATCATCTTCATTTATGTCTACAGAATCACATTGACAACAAACTACCTACTCCTACAGTTCACAGTAACCTAAGAGCCTTCTTCCCATGGACTTTCCATCGCGATATAGAGATAATTTTTCCATTTGAATGTGATTCCACAGCCCTTTTTCTATGACTATATGACAAATTGCACAGACACATCACCCTCTAAATGCAGTTTCACTGTCGCTTCCCACAGTTACACCAAGCGACTTCCGCCTTTTTTCAACGACCTCATGATCAACTGCACAGATACATCGCCCTATAAATGCCGTTTCACTGTCGCTTCCCAAAGTTACGGCAAATGACTTCTTCTTTCGACCCAAAAACATTTTATGACGTTTATACACTCATAACACCGTTTTATGTCTTTCTTATCCACCTGAAACTTTTTCACCTAGAATCTGCTACTACCAAATACCGTTTATTTTGTAATTGTTCCACAGTTCTTTGTCTCTGTTTTTTCTTCTTCTTTTCCTCTTCTTCTTCTTCTTCTTCTTCTTCTTCTTCTTGGTTTGTAGGGCTAGTAACCACTCGGACCTCGACCTTGCACGTGGTCCGGAACCTTTCATATACACTGCCTGTTGTCCACACGATGCTACTGTTATTAACGGCTGTACCCTAATTTCAGGGGAGGGGGGGCGTACCCCTCAGCCACAGGCAGCACCAGGGAGAGGGTGTGACCCCAGCAAGCTGAGGGTTGCCTCGGAAGAGGAGAGGATGAGGTGCCACGCCGCCCCTGTCACAGTGAGCGGCGAGCTGAGTTCTAGGCGAAGTTGTGGTGGAGGAGCTGTTGCACTTCGGCCCCACAGATTTTGCAGCATTCGTGATTGTCACTTCCAGCGCGTAGCACTTATCACCCACAGCGATATCCTAAGCGGATCCTGTGGACGGTAGATTCCGCCCTTCTACCCAGAGGCAGGTGGACTGCCTCGTACCTAGTGACGAAGTAACACCACAGCGCTGATTCCGAGGTATGAAGTTTGCTGCTTTGGTTGACTCTGGCCATTACTCTGGCCCTCTTGATGATAATGCCCTTGATCTATGTGATCGTGGGTGCCAAGGGCATTGTGATGTTGTTGAACCACGTCGCTGCCTTGGTACCATCATCCGCAATGATGTTCCCTGGAATCCTGACGTGGCTGGTGGTCCACTGAAACGTTGCAGACCTTCCGTGCTGATCCAGCAGGTGCAGCAAGTGCTGAATCGATGTCCTCATCCATTAATTCATACCCCTTGAGTCTGTGTGGATTATGATTGCCCCCTGCCCATCAGAGAAAGCGTATTCCAGGGTCTTGAAGATGGCAGCAAGTTCTCTCTGAAGGGTAGAACTTATGTCACTTACTTTCAATAGGGCGGTTACCCATCGGCGGTTGTAAGGGGATCCACAGAGCCATCCGTGTGGTACGTCAAGATTGCTAATTGGCAAAAGGAAGTGACTCCCGCCTCCTGTCTAAGATTCATCACGCTGGCCCATGGAGAGGCCTCAGTCAGTGACAGTGAAAAGAGCCTAGGTTTGGAGGACTTTAAGATTGTCCCACGGGCTGAGCCGGATGGAGATGAGAGTCACAGCGGCATAGTCTACCACCGAACGTACCACTTGAATATGGTACATCCGGAAGACTTCGTGTCAGCACCCAGCCGTGGTCTCTTCATGGCTCTGAGGAGATTTAATCTCGTCTTCGTGGACTCATGGAGGTATTTGACCTCGGGGCAAAGGAGAGCCTGGCGTTGATACAGATGTCCAAGTATTGATAGGTGGGCATCCAGGGGAAGGTGTCGTCCTAAAGAGAAAGATGGGGATGTTGCTCCTGTGTCCTCAGACTCATTGATTCGGTCTTGGCCGTCAACATCTTCAGTCCCAGCATTTCACATTCATGGGGAAGGAGATTAAGTGCCCCTTGATCTCTGCGAAGGAGGCAACAGCCCCCAGTGACCACCAACTCGAGATCACCCGCATAACAATAGAAGCGAACATCATCCGCGAGATCAAGGAGAGCCAGGTTTTCCATAAATACATTGAGGAAGGTGGGAACTAAGGTCTCCCCCTGCGGGGTTCCATTTTGCATCCTGTGGTATGAGAATAAGGGCCCCCCAAATACTCTGTCCTTGATGTAGTCTACAATCCAGGTCAGTATTCTGCCTTGGATTCCCTTAGCAGACAGGGATGCAAGAATAGCAGAATTTCTTGTTAGCTCAATTGTTTTTTCGAGGTTCAGCAACACCATATTTCCAGGCTGACTACAGACCAATCCAAGAATGGTTGCCACATAGTGAACTGCTAACACTCCTTTTGTAAAGCCATACACATTGTGATGGAAGGGTTCCATCCACGACAGGAGGTGATTGAGGATGATCCGCTCAGCAATCTTGCCAATGCAGGACGTAAGGGATATGGGCATGTAGCAGTGTGCGCCCCTGGGCTTGGGCATCGGCACGACATCCTCCTTTTTTCCACTCTGCTGGGAGTTGTCCCGCCTTCCAGGAGGCATTGATCAGTGCCAATGCTGCCAGCTCCCCAGATGGCCCAGATGCCTCGGGAAGGAGTAATTCATTCCTTCACCACCCGAAGCATTATCCTTGCTCGTCTTGCGAGCCCTTCGAAATTCCTCGAGTGTAAAGGGACAGTCCGATGGAGCATCCATGACCATGGCAGCATGGACCATCCGCCCTGACGAAAGAGGTACTATTCCTGTCTGACAGGTAAGGGGAATTGGGCTGCGCCAGCGTCTCAGACTGTTGTTTGGGTAACGGGTGAGCTGGGGAACGGGAGACTGTAACTGTTCCCAGGCACAACTTCCTCCAGAGGGCGCTAGCCATGATTTGGGCAGAGAAAGTGATACACCATTCCGGCCACTTTTCTTCTCGGATTCTGTGGGTGACCGCCTGCGTATACCTAATGGCAGATGGCAGGACTCGTGCCTCGAGGGACGGCAGAAACCTACGGAATATATTGACTCGTTGATTCTAATCCCGTACAAAGTCGTTGTAATACCACCGATCAGCATGCGATTTATGCCTGACGTTGTTTGGGGGACAGCTCATTCCACAGCGGTTTGGACGGTGGTGACGAAGTCTCGCTGTCGATCGTCTATGTCATGTGCGGGGAAGTAGGACTGTTATCAACGTTCTATTTCCTTTGGGAAAAGGGTCCAATTAGCCTTCCCTGTATTCCAGCGTCGATGTAGATGAGGTGCGAGGGGATGGATATCAACGGCTAAAGTTGTGACTAGAGCAAAATGTCGCTAGTGAGCTGTGGGTCTACCATCCAATGAGCACGATGAGCAATGCACGTGGAGAGCATAGTGAAGTCCAGGCGCC
The DNA here is from genome assembly GCF_046742065.1 of Oratosquilla oratoria. NCBI lineage: Eukaryota > Metazoa > Arthropoda > Malacostraca > Stomatopoda > Squillidae > Oratosquilla > Oratosquilla oratoria. The sequence continues at coordinate 48,738,299 of NC_134784.1, read as the reverse complement.
ACTCACCAACATGTAAATAGTCTACCCTGAGTTCAATAGGGTGTGCCCGATAGGATTGGGTCATCGGAGGGAGCAGAAGATGGGAGTGATGTTTATTAAAGTCTCCAACAATGAATGTGGGTTCATGGTCGGCAAGGGAGAGCATCTCCCCAGGTGCAAGTTCACCTTCCTGAGGACGATATATGTTATAAAGAGAAGGGTGCCCCCGTAAAAGGGTAATTCTGGTAGAAGGCCTCTACTCGTTCACCGCAAGACACGGGTTCACTTGGAACCATCACCCGGATCAATATTGCGAGTCTGAGTGATCCCCCCGTTTCGAGTTGTATAGCATACCAGGTATCTATTGACCCGGAGTGGCCAGTTGATTGTCCATTAGTCTTTTGCAAGAGGGTAACATCTACGTCCCTTGTGGCCAGGGCAGCTTGTGTAGATTTGTAGTTTGTTATCTACATTGGTTGATTTATGAAACTAACGAGGTGAAGTTTCGTTCACTTTAAACTCTCCATCTTCTCTCCCTACAATCATGGAGAAGCCTCCGTGCAGAGCTCGGGGGGTTGCCAAATTCTGTTTACAAGGTATAAATTCCTGTTGCCACTAACCTAAACAATAATACATTGTTTTCTCCTACATCTACAATATACAATGCATGAACTTAGCATGGAAAATTTACAAAAGATAAAGAACATAAAATATATACAGTATGTGTTGGCTGTATGCTGATAAAGAAATAAAATGTTGACATATGTTGATCTGGTAGGTTGGTAATGTTGGACGAAGATAGGTCTATTGTTTTGCCAGGTGTTTGGCTGTGGTCCAAAGCGCCTGGCTCCACTGGCTACAGTCAGGTCCAATGACAATGGCTTTTCCCTTGGGAGTCAGATCCGAGTACAACGGAGAGTCCCTTGAGAGTTGTCTGAAGACTCTCACTCCACATACGCGCGTGCACGCGTGTGCACGTTGGACATCTAAAAGATTGACTTTTCCTTTCAATCATCTTGCAACACCTGTAGGACGTGGATTCTGCCTACAAGGCCGTTCATATTCCATTAAAAGATTTTTAGTTCACGCCGGGACGAGGGTGAATGAGGAGGAAGTGTGGAAGGAGTGGGGTGGTAGGGAGTAGGAATAGGGTGGGAAGTGGAGGAGAAGGGGGAGGAGCGTGGGAGGGGGAGGAGTAGGGTGGAAGGGGGAGGGGCAGGGTGGAAGGGGGAGTAGGGGAGGTGTTAGGTATAAGGATAGAAGAGGAAAAGGAGTATGGCTGGGGGGAGGAGTGAGGGGGAGGGGGAGGAGGGGAGGAGGAGGGTAGGAGGAGGTATGAGGAGTGGGGTGGGAGAGGTGAGTAGGAGGAGGGTGAGAGGGAGGAAATGGCTAGAGTGGGTTCGGAGGAGGAGAGGGAGGCATAGGCTGGGAGGATTGAAGAGGAGAAGCAGGAGGAGGGCGGAAGGGAGAGGAGGAGGAGTTGGGTAGGAGGGTGTAGAGGAGAAGGAGTGAGGGGAAGGAACTCTGTTTGTAAGACCGTCTCTCCTCGGTCGCACATCACCTCTTCTATTTCTGAACTCAATAGCCTTAAGAACTATTGAGGATTTACGACCTTAAGTATAAACTCCCTGGGGCATCTTTCATTCCCTTCAAACCTTTTTTCCTGAAACTAGTGCAGTATCGTTTCTTTTTAAAGTTGTGGTCATTTTCTTCACCAATCGCAAGAGCTTTCTTCGGTCAACAAAGACGCTCTCTTTCGCTGACGGGGTCCCAATAGTCAATTTTTTATCATTATATTTTGTAGTGAAAAGATCTCTCACGTCCTCCTTGTAACATGGGTTTAAGTTTGACAAATTTAGGTTTATAGAGGAAATAGGTAAGAAATTATTTACCAACATAGTGGTTAACGAATGTAATAGGCTTGTTAACAGTGTAATGAGCGATGAAACAATTGGTTGTTTTAAGAGATTAGAGAACCTTATGAATAGGGATGAAATGGGGAATGCTAAATGGAACTGCCAAGTGTATTCGTAGACCTTATACTCTTGTGTTAATTTGATGTTTGCACGAGTCCTGCAGAGTTCATTAGATATTTATCCCATAGCTCTTGTTGTCCTAGAGCAATGGAAAATAACAATAATGATAATCATAATAATAAAGTATAATTTTGGTTATATCTAAGTCCTCCTAGTCTAAGCTTTTCAAAATTTCCTCACAATTATTGCAACAGTTATATTTGAATTGATATATGAAAGATACATTAGTGGCTTCTTGTGCACGTTTTGGAGCGAATATTTCAATCCATTATGTGTCTCATTTTTACATGCATGAGAAAGAATTCTTGAGATCTTACATTAGTAATCTAAATTTCTTCCAGAAGTGAATATTCATCAGTCAAAGGACTTCACCAAAATTAAGAACAAGAATGCTATTGGACCATTCTAATCAGTAAACCATATCTCCATATGCAAACCATATCAGTAAACCATATCTATGGTACCACATCCCCTTTCCCTTTCAACTTCAGACGTTTTCCAGTCCTATGATTGGGTCATGATCCAAGTACTAAAACCAATTTCTTTCTTTTCTTTCTTGTAATGAGATACAAATCACGTGTACTATATATATGATTAGTATCTAACAATCTCTTGCCTGGGAATTGAAACCATGATTTCATAATCCTAGTTACTACCTACAACGCATGCCAATCTTTAGTTAACCAGTCACTTGGGGTGATGTTCTCCACATTTTAATCAGTTTAATATACTGTATGCTACTCAACAAAGAGTATGTAATATATGTATATAAGAATGGAGGAGACTGCTAGAGGCCATAAGGCTTACAATAGGCAGTTCCATGTCCTTTACCACCTGTCATCCCTATCCAGAAAGTTATCTAATCTCTAGCAACCACTTGTTTCAGCGCTTACTATATGGTTACTAAGTCTATTCC